>NW_019660913.1:0-303 GCF_002806865.2 Cucurbita pepo subsp. pepo
GTATAAACACTCTACTTGTAATTAAGATTTTATTTTTAATTATTTTTATTAGGATTTATGATGTGAGTTTTCGTAAAAGAATTAGCATATGGAAAATTTTAATTTTGTTAACAATATTATAGATTTTCCAAATAATTTTTTAGGCCGAGAAATTAAATTTTCAATTTTATATTGGTAATTAGAGTGTTATGTACGAATGAAAAGGCTTATTGAGGTACAATTGATTAAGGGTATTTTTACGAAGAGCGTAAATAAAGGCTACTTGCATAAACTATAAGTACAGGATATCAATAGCAACAACGG
>NW_019660914.1:0-303 GCF_002806865.2 Cucurbita pepo subsp. pepo
TGAAGTAGCTTCAAATGAGACAACGCCAAGGGAGTATATATCTTTAGCCGACATATATGCCTCGTGTCAATTTTCTCTTACTTTTTCAGACATTATAAAGTATGAACAAGCAACTAAAAAAGAAGAGTAGCAGAAAGTTCTACCGATCATAGCAATTAAGAATAATGGAACATGGAATATAGTTATAAGTCAATTTTCTCTCACAATTGTTTGCATGCGTCTTCTTCCTCCTAGAAGAAGAAGACGACGTGGCCAATTCAACAGATCTGGCCATGCCAACCCAAAATCTAACCTTCCCTCCAT
>NW_019660915.1:0-303 GCF_002806865.2 Cucurbita pepo subsp. pepo
AAAAAAAACAATTGCATGTATTAAAAAATGTAACAAGTTGATCCAATCTTTGTATAAAAATTATTAATAAATATTCCCAAAAGATCTCAAACCCAAATCATATCTTATGAAAACTATATAATATACAATAATTAACTTAACCCTATTCCTTACGTTAATTATTTATATTTAAATGCATGAAAAAAAAATCCTATCTTACAATTGGTTGCACCTGCACAGCTGCACCCATTACCAAACATTATTAGGTCTTTCTAACCCTTTCTTTAAAGAAATTATAAATTAATTATATTAGTTTTTGCAATC
>NW_019660916.1:0-303 GCF_002806865.2 Cucurbita pepo subsp. pepo
CAACCACACACACCGCCTGCACGTGCATGTTCAATCGTCTATGACACATCCGACTTGCCTCTATACTAGGCCAAATCATTCGACTCGACCTTGCCTCTACTCGGGCCAAGGTCTCTCAATGCAATGTCTCATCTCATCTTGTCATCTCAATCCCTGTCGATATGGTCCATATGTCTTGACGTCACCCAGAGTCTCGAGATGTTGTCGGCCATCACAATTCGTGGTCATGTCATCGAAAACGAGCCCGCGTATCGCTCATCTTATCGGGACTTCCCAAACATCCATCTATCCAGGTTCTATCGA
>NW_019660917.1:0-303 GCF_002806865.2 Cucurbita pepo subsp. pepo
AAAAAAAAAAAAAAAAAAAAAAAAAAAAAAAAAACCAATCCGACTTAAAATTTTGGGTTAGTCCAAAAAAAATTCCAACCCAATCCAACCCATGCAGCTCGTAATTTAGTCCTAATTCTCTAAATTAAAACCCCAACCCAATCCAACGCGTGCAGCTCATAATTTAGTCCCAATTCTCCGAATTAAAACCCTTAACCCAATCCAACCCGTGCAGCTCGTAATTTAGTCCCGATTCTCGGAATTAAAACCCCCACAAGCCTCCATCATTTCCCTCCCAACCCCAAATTTTTTAAATAAAAAAAA
>NW_019660918.1:0-303 GCF_002806865.2 Cucurbita pepo subsp. pepo
CCACCGGATCATATCCGCGCTTCAAATAATATCCTTTCCGCAGTTTCAAACCGAATTTTCACTTTTCGTTTAATTTCTATTCAAAAATTAGATTATAACGTAAGCAGCCATACTTAAAAAAATGCTATTAAATGCTAAATTAATAAAAATACTTTTTGAATTTTGTATTTTATTTTGAAAATACCTTAAATTTTATTTTTATTATTATTTTTTAATAATAGCCCAAATAAAATGAACGGAAGATATTCGGCCCATAGCTTTTTAGTTAATTACACTTTTACCATCACTGGCGGGAGTAATTAT
>NW_019660919.1:0-303 GCF_002806865.2 Cucurbita pepo subsp. pepo
TCTATATTGGTATGCTAATCTTGTAAAGTCAGTCCTGTGAAAGAAATGATTCCACTAACTCAGCCACGAAGAATTAGCTGTAATGTGATATACTAAGGGGACAAATCTGCAAGGAACAATTACTGGGTTACTGACCTCCAGAGAAAAGAAACAATTTATTTCTCATGTGTAGGTCAATCTTCAAGTTTCTAACGATTCTGAAGCCCAACCATTCCAATCTTTGGACTAGGAGCAAGTTACCTCTTCCTTTTGAGTATACAAACGGTGAGATACCACATCGGTTGGGAAGGAGAACGAAACATT
>NW_019660920.1:0-303 GCF_002806865.2 Cucurbita pepo subsp. pepo
CTGTTGCCAGTATCCAAGAGGTATTTGGATCTACTTTTAGTCCTTAATTCTTACCAATGGTTATCTTGTGAATTCTTTGGATAGAAAAGTTCATTCTTGCTTGAATCCTAATGTTTGGAAATAAAAACCACTTCTAGAGTTCTTAGAATTGTACTCTTAAATTTGAGCATATACCTCAAAATTATGTGCTTAGATTCATTGGATTGCAACTATTTCTAATATTCGAGGGAAAAAACTCCCAAACTTGGTGATTTTTTTATAATTTTTTTGCAATTTCTTGTTATTACATGGTGTGTAAATTTC
>NW_019660921.1:0-303 GCF_002806865.2 Cucurbita pepo subsp. pepo
GTCGGACCGACGATTCTAACGCTGCCGTACGCGTTCAGTGGACTAGGTTGGGGATTAGGGATTTTCTGCTTGACGATTATGACGGTTGTGACTTTCTATTCGTATTTACTCATGTCTAAGGTTCTGGATCACTGCGAGAAGGCCGGTCGCCGTCACATCCGATTCCGGGAACTCGCCGCCGACGTATTAGGTATCTTTTTAATTAACTGCTTTATTCCTCTTTAGGTATTTCAAGAACATCATATCATCATTACCACAGCGCATGCGTGTTCTATTTTCTGCTCTGTAATTCTCCGTTTTAAA
>NW_019660922.1:0-303 GCF_002806865.2 Cucurbita pepo subsp. pepo
GTTTAGCCCTGAGGATGCTGGCAGGTTTGATCTTTAATCATCTCTACTTGAGCTAGTTCGAGTTTGTTAGATCCCATATCGGTTGGAGAGGAGAACGAAACACGCTTTATAAGGGTGTAGAAACCTTTCCCTAGCAGATGCATTTTGGGCCGTTATAAATGATATCAAAGCCAGACACTAGGTGATGTACCAGCGAGTAGGCTGTTCCCTGAAGGGGTAGACACGAGGTGATGTGCCATTAAGGACGCTGGCCCCAAAGGATGGTGGATTTGGTGGGGTCCCACATCGATTGGAGAAAGGAAC
>NW_019660923.1:0-303 GCF_002806865.2 Cucurbita pepo subsp. pepo
ACCGCCCAGTGTTTGGCTCTGATACCATTTGTAACAGCCAAAGTCCACCGCTAGCAGATATTGTCCTCTCTAGGTTTCCCCTCAAGGTTTTAAAACATGTCTACTAGGGAGATGTTTCCACACCCTTATAAGAAATGCTTTGTTCTCTTCTCCAACAATGTAGGATCTCACATCCACCCCCCTTGGGGGCCAGCGTCCTCGCTGGCACACTGCCCGGTGTCTAACTCTAATACCATTCGTAACAGTCCAAGACTACTACTAACAGATATTGTCCTCTTTGAGCTTTCCCTTCTAGGCTTCCCC
>NW_019660924.1:0-303 GCF_002806865.2 Cucurbita pepo subsp. pepo
TTAATTTCACCCAAATCTTATTATTTTATTATTATTATCATTGGTGGTGGTGGCTTCCACGTGGAATTCAAATCCAAGGAAGTGGATGAGTCATCAACATTGCGTTGACTAATGTGGGCCACCCCCAGGACTTCATTGGTGGAAATGTGTTTGATGGACAGATAAGACATGTTTGATCTGATGGAGGATTCTGAGTCAGACAAAAAATAAGACAACATAAATCTGTCCATTAACTGATTATAGTGACGGTATCGGATATTGCTTTGATGTGTCATACTTGTTTCTTTAATAAATAAATAAAAA
>NW_019660925.1:0-303 GCF_002806865.2 Cucurbita pepo subsp. pepo
CTTTGGAAATTTGTCACTTTTTGAATATTTTATTATTATTTTTCTCAAAAAATTCATAATTTTTCTACAAATTTCTCATCGTTTTTTGATCATTTTTCGCTTATTTTGAATCTTGAGATTCCTTCTAGATAAGGAATTACAAATCCGGAAAAATTCTTGATAATTGATAAAATGACTTTTTTGCCCTTTTGATTTACTTTTTCCTTTCCAATCCTTTTCAGAAGGCCTTTAACTCCTTGAAATCACTTCTTAGGGTACACAGTGACTTGACTAAGTCCTTTGTTCATCCTTAATCCTTTAATT
>NW_019660926.1:0-303 GCF_002806865.2 Cucurbita pepo subsp. pepo
AAAAAAAAATTAATTAAAATAAATAAACATCTCACATTTTTTAAATACGTTAAAATAAGTGCCACCTATGAAATTAAATTATATATTAAATTATAGTATAGACCACCACCTAAGTCCACGTCGGTAGGTCAAAGTCAGAGCTGCGTGGCAAAAGTGAACAGTACTTTGCCAGGTCAGCACATCCATGAGGATAGATCCCCTTGAGTCAAATCAGTATGTTTTCTCACTCCTAAGCTCTCCTACAACCACTCCACCAAATCCCCATGCACTCATCCAATCATATCTCGCCACGTATCCCTAAAC
>NW_019660927.1:0-303 GCF_002806865.2 Cucurbita pepo subsp. pepo
TCGGACTTAATCCTATATACGGAAACTTAAGCTATGTGCTCATAACTGGTTTTTTTAACAATCACCCAAACTGAAGCTAAACAGCAATACCAAACTTGGTAGGTCACTGTACAACTATCCTCAGCTACCTCCTTTAAGGGGTACTCAATCCCTCTCAGGTTCACAACTAGGAGTATTCTATTTTCTTTTGGTTCTAGGTTTCACATATGTCTAGGTCCTTCATCAGTCTTGCGCGAGGAGCGCCTTGAGTCATTGTGGCCCATGGGAGGGCCCTAAGGTAATACTCGTCGATATAAAGGAGCC
>NW_019660928.1:0-303 GCF_002806865.2 Cucurbita pepo subsp. pepo
GATAGAATTGGAACTATGAAAAGCTATATCATGAAGAACTATGAAAATCTAAACCAAGTTAATGATAGAAAATCTAAACCAAGTTAATGATAGAATTGGAACATAAGATACTATAGGTTTGAGTGTTTGGGTTTCATTTCCATGAATGGTAAAATAATTATTAGCTAATATAAGGTTGNATACTATAGGTTTGAGTGTTTGGGTTTCATTTCCATGAATGGTAAAATAATTATTAGCTAATATAAGGTTGGATTTTTTTTATTTTAAAACTAATAAGATTTAAAAGATAAAAACATTAAAAAT
>NW_019660929.1:0-303 GCF_002806865.2 Cucurbita pepo subsp. pepo
CCTTATCTCTTGGTTGATCCAAATTTCGTATAAGGATGTGTACCTTGATTCAAGGTTCTTGCTTCAACATAAACTTGGATCATTGGGATGAGGAGAGCTCAATTGATTTCAAACCTGTCGCATTAGCCACTCAAGCACATAACATTTATTTGAAAAAACTATTTTNCATTTATTTGAAAAAACTATTTTTAATTTCATAAATTAAATAAAAGTCAAATGGTCAATTTGACTTATCCTTTTGTGGAGATTAAAGGGGATCGGAAATAAATTCCGTCCACAAACGTCTTTTATCGGGAGACTATA
>NW_019660930.1:0-303 GCF_002806865.2 Cucurbita pepo subsp. pepo
TCTTCGCATCTTAATTTAACAGGGTCGGCCAGTCCGGTTCAGCTTGGCTCGGCTCGCAGTTGCGGTTCGGCTAGACTTTGCAGGCGACACGTGTCGTCGCCTCGCTGGAGCTGCATTGCTCCAGCCAACGGTTGATGCTTGTCCGTTGCCTGTCACGCCGCCCTTCGCCGCTCGCCGGCCAACCTCGTTTTTTTTTCTTTTTCTTTTTCTTCTCTGTCCTCTGAAATCTGTAACAAAGTCCCATTTTCCAATTTTCANTTAAATCGTGTTACGGGCTACGTCCTAGTATTTTTTTTTTAATTT
>NW_019660931.1:0-303 GCF_002806865.2 Cucurbita pepo subsp. pepo
TATTTGAAGTCATGGCAATTTGAACTTTATGGCCTGATTTCGTATGTGTAATGACACATGTGATATCATCCAATAGAACTGAGTGTCCTCTGGTCATCAATTGTCCAACACTCAATAAATTGTACCCTAAATCAAGTACAAATTGAACATTATCTAATTGTTTTATCTTACCATGACTAGTTTCGACTTTCACCATACCTTTTCCTTCAACTTGCATCTCTTTTGTATTTCCAAGTTGCACATTAATCTTNGACTTTCACCATACCTTTTCCTTCAACTTGCATCTCTTTTGTATTTCCAAGT
>NW_019660932.1:0-303 GCF_002806865.2 Cucurbita pepo subsp. pepo
AATATATATTATACGTACATTTGTCATAATGTGGGAAAACTTCTTCCCCTTGTTTTGTTGTTTTTTTTTTTTTTTGGGATACTACTAATCTCCTCCTAAAGTTTTATTGATTCTCCTCCGTAAAATCTTCTTTGCTAAGACTCAAATATAAAATCAAGGAAATAAAATCTCTCAAGTGATTGGAGGAATAGAGTTTCCGAGAGAATTCCACATCAAAGAAAGTGTNGATTCTCCTCCGTAAAATCTTCTTTGCTAAGACTCAAATATAAAATCAAGGAAATAAAATCTCTCAAGTGATTGGAG
>NW_019660933.1:0-303 GCF_002806865.2 Cucurbita pepo subsp. pepo
TAGAGGTAAGGTCGAGGTGGATGACTTGGCCTAGTGTAGAGGCAAGTTGGCTAGAGTTGCAGCTGAGGCCAAGTCATGTTTAGCTGCTAGAGTTGCAAACGGTTAATTTTGCACGAGTTGTGTTCAGTTGGCATAGGAGAATCTTGCCAAAGGTCTGACGAANCTGGTGAAAAATGTGAATGAGGCTTGAATTTTCCTTAAGGCTTGTCATGAGCGCATGAAGATCATGATGCTGCAAGGTTGAAAATGTACGATTTTGACCATTGGTATCAGAGCCACGCTTTGCGTGTTTATGTCAAACAA
>NW_019660934.1:0-303 GCF_002806865.2 Cucurbita pepo subsp. pepo
TCCACGAATCTGAATTTTACATAACATATTATGGGTATTTAAGACGTTTATGGACGGGATTTATTTGAGATGTTTGTGGACGGAATTTATTCCCGATCTCCTTTAATCTCCACAAAGAATAAGTCAAATTGACCATTTGACTTTTACATAATTTATGAAATTAAACATAGTTTTTTTTAACAAATGTTGATGTGCTTGAGTGGCTAATNTTAGGTTTGAAATCAATTGAGCTCTCCGTGCGTAGGTTCGAATTCTGGCAATAGGTCCATTTGTAACACCGTGATTCTTATCATCTTCCCCCCC
>NW_019660935.1:0-303 GCF_002806865.2 Cucurbita pepo subsp. pepo
TTTTATAGTGTTTTGGTCAAACTCGACATACTCCACTACCCCAGCGCCTCTTGGGAATTTGAATAAAACTTTCAGACTCTTTCCTCGGATCAGAGCCCGAGCCGAACTGCTACACCGCTCCTTTTACGAGTGCAAGAGAAAACTCAATCCTTTCCACGGCTCAAGATCAAACCGGTATACCGTTCTTTTTACGAGTTCAAGAGCAAACTCAATCGTTTCCACGGCTCAAGATCAAACCGGTACAACTGTCTGANTTTTTATGACAATACAATAGATCTCTCTCAAGAATAAGATAAACAAGAA
>NW_019660936.1:0-303 GCF_002806865.2 Cucurbita pepo subsp. pepo
TCTTCCCTCTGTAACCTATACTGAACTACTTACTTCCTCTTTAGTAAGTTCAGACTGAACTTCTATTGCCTGATCTGATTCCCTTACCATTTGTTTCTTCTTTGTTTAACTGTACCTTAGCTCTTATCTTTCTANGTACTGATGTAACTACTCTTGATCCTGAGCGTGCGTGAACCTTTACTGTTGACTTACTCATGACCCGAACCCCTACAACTATCAGCCTGCAGACCTACTGACTCTCTCTATCGTTCTACATTTATTGTTAAGGGGAAGGGAAGGTGTAGTGTAAAGCTATAAGAAAGA
>NW_019660937.1:0-303 GCF_002806865.2 Cucurbita pepo subsp. pepo
GGAGCGCAAGTGATCACCTTCGAAGTGAAGTTAGTTTATAAGAAGAAGGCCAGAAAAGCATATAAAAGTTTAATTCCCGGCAGTTTACCAAATATGTAATTAATCTCAACCAAACGAAACATNGAAAAAGGGAAAGGAAAGTCTTACAATGCCAGGATTCTCGTGAGGATCACGCTTATACAACTCAACGTACTTGCGACGAATAAAGAGGAATCGAAGATGGCAATACTCATGCCCAATGGAATTAACTCCAATATGATAGACCCAGCCGAAATACTCAAACGAACCCCTGTCTTCCCCTCC
>NW_019660938.1:0-303 GCF_002806865.2 Cucurbita pepo subsp. pepo
CGATGAGGTAAGTAGCCACCTTGGACTTTTTGTTAAGAAATTTGAGGTAATTACTTGATACGCGTCGAACACTCTGTGGAGTAACGCGTCCAACGCCGTGCGCTGACACGCGTCCAACTGTCGACCCATATACCCAAAAACTGGAAACTGACTCGCGCGCCATGAAGCGATCTGGCGACCCACGATGTAACTTGAATTCTACCGACAGTCCTTGNGTGAAGGGTAAGTCTTTGTCCGCTGGGGTTCGAAGCGCGACACTGCTCGTGCGTTGCTGTGCTGACCCCGCGTGGAGCCCGCACGTGG
>NW_019660939.1:0-303 GCF_002806865.2 Cucurbita pepo subsp. pepo
TCCCAAAAATTGACTTTAGATGTAGGGGGGTCTTCTAACGTCCATGAAATTGTCCAATGGTTTACAACATTTGGAACATCATAAGTTTTATCTCAAAAGTAATTGNAGTATGTTATGTATGCTCTAATTGCTCCCTTCTCCATTTAGCCATCCCATCTCAATTTTCAAACACCTTATTCATTGGTTTCGGCAGGGCTCAAACCCATGACCTTCGGCTCATAAGACCAATGCTCTAACCAATTGAGCTACGAAACCTTGTATATTTTAATTAAATCAATATTTGAATAAAAAAAATATAATTAT
>NW_019660940.1:0-303 GCF_002806865.2 Cucurbita pepo subsp. pepo
TTCTCGGCCTGGTATCCTGCACCTCGCGTTCATGATATCTATATTCAACTGTGCCCCGGAGACACGGTCGAAGCACGACCAGTGTGCTTCTTTCACGACATGCTCTGGTCTCGGGTGTCTTCCAGTGGTCTTCTAGTGTTAGAAGAAGTCGTGTCCATCCTGGACATTTGTGCAATGTCCTCCCACGCTTTTTTGATTTTCAATATAGGACAAAAGGAAAAGACTGACCTATTCGGTGACTTTCGCGGTCGCCCTCACTNACATTTCCTTTTCGTGCCATATGCGCCTTGACTTTCTCCCCTT
>NW_019660941.1:0-303 GCF_002806865.2 Cucurbita pepo subsp. pepo
AGCCACCAAAAATAGGTAATGTGATTTTTAGGTATACTTTTGATCGTTAGAGGCAATTCATGACCATATCATTGAAGATGCAAAGGGATTTGTGGGGGCCATCGGGTGCCAAATTTGGATTACAAATCCCGGTCCAAATTCTAGGTACGAGGTTACATCTTAGGGGACATCTGAGTAAAGGGAAAAAAAATGCTAAAAGGAACCGTGTTGATTTGTGCGTACAAATTTCACTCCTANGGTAGCCATATCACACTGATGCAGTGGAATGTCAAGGGAATCAGTTGCCGGATCCAAGTTTCAAAT
>NW_019660942.1:0-303 GCF_002806865.2 Cucurbita pepo subsp. pepo
AAATTTTTAAAATATTAGTACGACATGACGGCAGAGAGAGAGATATTCATGGACTTTTGCGACCCTACTTTCGGTTAACCACGCGTTTCAGTGACATGTCGGTTTTTTTAGTTTTTTTTTTGTCAACCAAATGGAAAATATTTAATAGTTTATCAATATATTTAATGTCTCTTCAAATTTTTATTAATTTTTTTTTTAAATAGTGAATTTTTTAAANTTATGTCTAGAGATGGAATGGTTTTTAAAATATTGGTTAATGTTAAGATATAATATTTAGAGAATATATTAGTTATGGAATATATC
>NW_019660943.1:0-303 GCF_002806865.2 Cucurbita pepo subsp. pepo
ATATAGAAGTAACCTAAGCGAGAGGTAGTTGAAATATGTTATTAACTTACAAATGATTCTAAAAGAAACTAAGAATTAATTGAGAATAAAACTTAATAACAACTAGAAAGATAAGTAATAAACTTGTGAATGACAAGTTAGCTATTTATTGAGTAAATTAATTACTTATCAAGATTATTTTAATTTTTTTGGCCAAATAAGAAGTTGCAGGCCAATCGAGGACGAGACCAGCAGGTTGAGACAACAAGGAANAAAAACTTATTTTGAATATTTTGTGTTGTAAAGTATACTTGATTCACATGT
>NW_019660944.1:0-303 GCF_002806865.2 Cucurbita pepo subsp. pepo
ATGAGGGGAATGAGTCAAAAGCAATCTTCCTGACTGAAGAGTCAAAACCCAATCCAATGAAAGGTTGAGGTCCTAAAAAACTAGACTGAAACAGCCTCCTTAGCCTTTACAGCAGTGGCTTTCTTCCTTACTGTCTTATCAGAGGAGTGGGAATAGGGAATAGCCGGTAAGGCGTCAAGACTGATTTCTAACTTCTAAATCTCCAGTAAAGGAATAGACACCAATNCAGGGCTTTAAGATTAAGACGGAAAAACCTGACTTTCCTGTTGGATTTCGATAATCGGCAGGGAAATCACGAGAGGA
>NW_019660945.1:0-303 GCF_002806865.2 Cucurbita pepo subsp. pepo
GAGTTGGTGACCTTCGGCGTCGTACAGGAGTTGGTGACCTTCGGCGTCGTACAGGTGATGGAGACCTGTGACGCCGTCTTGGTGATGGAGACCTACGACGTCGTCTTGGTGATGGAGACCTACGACGTCGTCTTGGTGATGGAGACCTACGACGTCGTCTTGGTGATGGTGACCTACGACTCCATTTTGGTGATGGTGATCTACGACGCCATTCAGGAGNCGGTGACCTACGACGCCATTCAGGAGACGGTGATCTACGACACCATTCAGGAGATGGTGATCTACGACGCCATTCAGGAGATG
>NW_019660946.1:0-303 GCF_002806865.2 Cucurbita pepo subsp. pepo
TAAACCTAGATACGAGTTTAGACTACGTTGCTTGTAACACACGAAGTCATGGCATAGGTTCAGACTGTGTTGGTTGAAATGTATGAAGCCTTGGATGCAAGTTCAGACTGTGTCGCTTGGAACGTATGAAGCCTTGGACACAGAATGTCAGGTTCATGACTAGTACTATAAATACTAGGGAGAGTTTCTTGGAGAACAATACAACGATCAAATACTAGAACNATTCAGAACAATAGTACCAAGCCCCTTCGATCGGAACTATGGTTGAGACCTCATAATTTAAGGATCAAAGTCCTAAAGATA
>NW_019660947.1:0-303 GCF_002806865.2 Cucurbita pepo subsp. pepo
CTCAAGTAAACACTTTCATGCTAAGGAGGGCACCCTAAACCAGTTGTATAGCATATTAGAGGGCTTTTCCGGTCCATCTCTATACTCTAGCTTTGATTCTCTCAATTAGAGGCAAACAATCACTAACTAAGAGACTGGCAATCCCAGGTACTTCATTGGCATTTTACCTTCATTGAAGCCNCGTAGTAGATTGGTCTCTTGGATAGGCAGACAGAAAGATCTCCGTAGTAGATTGGACTCTTGGATAGGCAGTAAGAATAGGAAGATTTTGGAATTCTTTTAAGCATTGATTGACCACAGCAA
>NW_019660948.1:0-303 GCF_002806865.2 Cucurbita pepo subsp. pepo
AAATTCATAACTCAATTAGTAGTAAATATTTTTAATCTAAATTTCTTTTTATATAATAAACCAAATCTAAATAGGTTATAAAAATTTTAGGTTAAATTAGTTGATTTCATTTACTCAAAATTTTAAGAAAATATTAACATTATTTACTTATTTTTGAACATCTAATTAACCAATTCAATTTTAATATATATTTTCAAAAATTGGAGAAGAATAAATAAATAAAATTATGAAACTAAATAAAACAATAAATATATACCNATTAACCATAATCAGGTGGATTAAGTTTCATTAATCCTAAAAAAA
>NW_019660949.1:0-303 GCF_002806865.2 Cucurbita pepo subsp. pepo
GAGGTAAAGCAGCTGGATGAGAACCTTCTTGAACAGCTCTTCATCCTGAACCTCTCTCTATTCCCGAACCGGATTGAAGGAGTTAGCAGCAAAATAGCTTTACAGTCGGGAGAGTAAAGAAAAGAGATAGAACCTTTATAGGAGGGGAGAGTAAGTAAATGAAAGAAGGAAGGAAGGNAGACTAATCCTACTTCTTTGAACTGTAAAGCAATTCCATTGCTAGAACCAAAGACTCGATTCCCGGACTAACTATTCTTCAAACACTCGGTAAAGCTAGAAGAAGAACCAAAGACTCCACGGTAT
>NW_019660950.1:0-303 GCF_002806865.2 Cucurbita pepo subsp. pepo
GCTATCTACAAACGCACTCCCAATTGAGCTATCCACGCTAATATTAAAATGAAAATTCATCAGTAAAATTATTAAACCTAACTCATTGAAATTTTAAAAAGAAATCATCTCTAAATTTAGATAAGATAGTAAGTTATATTACTTGAATCAGGTTTGGTGAAGGTCGAACAACACCTGACCTTCAAGTAATTTNGAAAATGAAAATTCTGACATTTTTAAAAAAAATAATCACTAAATTTAAATTAAATAGTCAAGTAATATCAAAAAGAAATAATCACTAATTTTAGATTGAATATTTAGGTT
>NW_019660951.1:0-303 GCF_002806865.2 Cucurbita pepo subsp. pepo
ACAATGGAAAGATCTCCGTGCGTGGCGTGATAAGGAATCCTAATCAATTGAGACTCCCTCCCCGGTCACACGAGTCTACGTACTTGTCCAGTCCAGGACAAGATCTTCCGGTCTGCGTGCGTGGGAGCAGCTCAAACAAAGAAGAGTCTGGTCTGAATTCAGGCCCGGCCTGCCCGTCTGCTGCTAGGTCCGGGAATGGGGCCAGNTGGCCGGCATAGATCTCACTTAACCCGCCCACTATTACGACAAAAAAAGCCCTTTTCCTTTTCCTTTTCCTTCGCTACTAGGAGAGTCAGCTACTTC
>NW_019660952.1:0-303 GCF_002806865.2 Cucurbita pepo subsp. pepo
ATCTGATTCTTCTTCTTTCTCGTCAGGTTCAGTCTCATTAAGCATTCTCCCTTGATTCTTGAACAGTAAAGGTTCCTCAAGTGATTGAGTTCCATTGCATTAATTCATCCGGCTGGAAAGGGAAAGGCTGAAAGAGGATAGTAGGATTTAAGNAACAGATTCGCTCATTCACCTAGTTATTCTTGCACTCGGCTGATCTTAACTCATGAACCTCGGTAAACTCGACTCAAAAAGGGAGGAGAGGGTGTCGGGTTTTGGTTTTGTCTCATTCATCTTTCGTATTTTCTTTCTCTTTTTCTTTTA
>NW_019660953.1:0-303 GCF_002806865.2 Cucurbita pepo subsp. pepo
CTTTCAGTTTCAGGAGAAAGAACAGATTCGAGACCAGAAGTGAAGTGTAGTAAAGTCCAGGCTAGGACAGAAGAGAAGATGCTTTGCTTGACTTTAATCTATGTTACCTTGTTCAAGAGTGAAAGAAGTTGAAGGTTCCTGAAGGAGTGAAGGAGAAAGAACCAAGCAAGCAGTTCCGGAGTTTACTGTGATAGAAGGTGANTGAACCCATAGGAAAAGAGGCGAAGCCACGAGACGAGAAGAGGAGCCCGAGCAAGAAAGTCAGTTCCTTCCAACCCAGCCAGTCAGTTCCGGCCTGCCAGT
>NW_019660954.1:0-303 GCF_002806865.2 Cucurbita pepo subsp. pepo
GCCATCAACAATTGGTAGCGGGTTGCTCTTATAGATTTTTTTTTGTTAGAACTTGTGACAAATCTAGGTGTTAATAACGAGGAGGACAATCAACCTCTCAGCCTCCTTATTTTGATGGAACAAATTATACTAATTGCTAGATTGAGAATTTATTTGCAATCCGTCAATTATCAATTATGGTTAAATGTTAGTAAAGACCTTACATCNTGAGAATTTATTTGCAATCCGTCAATTATCAATTATGGTTAAATGTTAGTAAAGACCTTACATCCCAACAAAAATGGTTAATAATATTGAAGAGCT
>NW_019660955.1:0-303 GCF_002806865.2 Cucurbita pepo subsp. pepo
AAGAAGTAGTTATTTAGTTTAGGATCAAATTAAGCCTTCGTACAACCTTTCCTTCCTGTTCCAGCTAATGAATCGAGAGTTTAGTCTTTCTTCGTTTACTTTACTGTGCAAGAATCAATACAATCAGGTTCAGGAAATGGAATTGTGAAACCGAGTTTACGAGGGGTGAAAGAGCGAGACCGAGTGAAAGAGTGTTTGAAGGCAGAGGCAATGGAATTGCGAGTAAAGTAAAGGAAAGGACGGAAGNTGGTGAAACAGCGAAACCGAGTGAAAGAGTGAAAGAAGGAATCTTTCGAATTTACT
>NW_019660956.1:0-303 GCF_002806865.2 Cucurbita pepo subsp. pepo
AACGTTGCCTTTTTCTCCTATTGGTGGAAGGATAATAGGTTCATAATACCTATAGGGTAGTTTTAAGCGAGACAACCAGACTAATTTTTTTTTTTTTTAGTTAAAAATTAGAATTATAACAATCTGCCTAAAACCCTCAGACTAATTTTGCTTCATTTCTAAATGCAAANAAAACTTCATGTCTCCATCTTATAAAGCCAATAAACCAAAGGGCCTAATATAGTCGAGAAATAAAAAAATGTTACCCTCATCTGTGTTCTGCTCAATGGATGTTGACTTTGACCAATTCTTACTATTTTTTTT
>NW_019660957.1:0-303 GCF_002806865.2 Cucurbita pepo subsp. pepo
CCCTTAAAGGATGTTTCGTTCCCCTTTCCAAGCGATGTGGGGTCTCACAACCCACCTCATTTGGGGGCCCAACGTTCTCGCTGACACACCAGGTGTCTGGCTCTGATACCATTTGTAACAACCCAAGCCTACCTTAGAAGGAATGTTTTGTTCCCCTCTCCAACCAATGCGGGATCTCACAACCCACCCTCTTTGAGGGCTTAGNCTGGCTCTGATACAATTTGTAACAACCCAAGTCCACCCCTAGCAGATATTGTCCTCTTTGAGCTTTCGCTTATGAGCTTCCCTTCAAGGTTTTAAAAC
>NW_019660958.1:0-303 GCF_002806865.2 Cucurbita pepo subsp. pepo
GTTGACACATTTCCTTCTCTCATTTACTATAAATACTTTCTAAAGATTCACCTTGATATTCACTCATGCAAGGGGATGGTCCAAAAGCTGCCACGAGGTCCCGCATGAATCTCACGGTGTGAATCAATAATAGAGAAGGTAGGATATCCTGACATGTGTCCTTAATATCTTTATATTGACAGATGTCCTTCTCCACCTNCCTTTAAAATCAAGTGTAATGAAAAACTGTCTTTAGGATCCTATTGAAAACTAATTCCCTTTAGGAATAATCTTAAAAATCTAGCATTTTAAACCCTTTAAAAT
>NW_019660959.1:0-303 GCF_002806865.2 Cucurbita pepo subsp. pepo
TATTTTTTTTTTCTTCCTTTAATTTCGTTAAAGTCTAAAATTCACAGATAAATTTTCATTCCAAATCCTTCCTTTCTTCTTTTCTCTTTTCTTTCTTATTTACCTGTTAATTTTTTGTTCCCATTCTTCTCTTTTACTCTCTTTCTCTATTTTGTATTTATTTTTCTTATCTGTNTGTTCTGTATTTTCTTTTCCCTGCATTTCTACTTTTCTCTCTTCCCTTTTTATTTTGTTTACAGTATTTGGTCTCCTATCTATCTATATACATATATATTTTTTTTTTCTTTTTTCTTTTTTTCTTTT
>NW_019660960.1:0-303 GCF_002806865.2 Cucurbita pepo subsp. pepo
AGTGTTCGATGCTTTTTGACTTAACCCTAGGGTTCTTTTTAAAGGAAACTTGTGATAATTTTTGTTAAATACCTAATACATTAAGATATAATATCTTATTTTAATAATATTAAAATGTCGTAGAATATCATAATATATGTTTAATTAATATGAATCTCATTCAAATTTCAAATATATATTTTTATTTAATGTTTATGATACACATCAATTANACGTTAATCATCAATTATTTTAATATTTAACATATCACATCAATTATTTTAAAAACAAGTCTTTTATAGAGCATTTAGGAATACAAAGCAT
>NW_019660961.1:0-303 GCF_002806865.2 Cucurbita pepo subsp. pepo
GCGCATCTTTCTTAAAAGGATTGTGACGACAGATGACCTATATGACGATAGCGGACAACATGTCTGCCTTTCTGACCACGGATGGACTACGGGGCTTTGCACTTCGGCCCCTGAGAATACCACATCAAGGTGACAGGATTCGAACCTATGGNAAGAATTGTGACGACAGATGACCTATGTGACGACAGCAGACAACATGCATGCCTTCCTGACCACGGATAGACTACGGAGCTTTGCACTTCGGCCCCTAAGAATACCACATGGTGACAGGATTCGAACCTATGGCTCTCTGAAACTTCTTTA
>NW_019660962.1:0-303 GCF_002806865.2 Cucurbita pepo subsp. pepo
AGCTAACAACTGGTATCGATCCTAACAACTAGTATCAGAGCCAGGCGGAATCAGAGCCAGGCGGTATCAGAGCAAGGCGGAAGTTAGAGCCAGGCGGTGTCAAAGCCAGGCGAAAGTCAGAGCTAGGCGAAATTCACCACGATCTGTGAAGATGGAAAGTTCAAAGATTGGAATTGAGAAGTTCGATGGATCCGATTTATGTTTNTCGAAAGATCTTCACGAACCTCTGTTGGGGGTGAAGCTGGAAACCATGACCACGGATCAATGGAAGCTCAAGGATCAATAAGCCTTGGGGCTGATCCG
>NW_019660963.1:0-303 GCF_002806865.2 Cucurbita pepo subsp. pepo
ATTTGAGATTACCAAATTTTGACACTCAAAATTGTGGGATTATGGGGGCAAGCATGCAACTTTGAGCTAACCCAATTTTGACACTCAAAATTCCACTAAAATTTGTGAAGTTTATTTGGCAAACATGCAAGTTTGGTCAANCAGTTTTGTTAAACTATATATTGAGACTCAATATTCCACTAATTCAAACATGAATTTTTCCATGGGGTGGAGTCGACATTTTAACTTTCTCCATTTTAATTTAATAATTAATTTAAATNCAAACATTTTAACTTTCTCCATTTTAATTTAACAATTAATTTA
>NW_019660964.1:0-303 GCF_002806865.2 Cucurbita pepo subsp. pepo
GTAATCCGTTCCATACTTTCCCTTGGGTTGATTTCCATATGCCTTTAATGTTACAACTTTTGGTCATTAAGTAGTCATTAAGTATGACTACTTTAAGAAATGAATGTTTGTATGCAAATTTAAAGAAATGTAGCTTTTGCATGGAAAACGTTAAATTTCTTGGGTTTGTAGTTTCATCTAATGGTGTTGAGGTTGATGAGGAGAAAGTGAAGTGATATGAACCAAAAGACATCAATCATACAATAACTTCAATGAAGANAATCCACATTGAAAAAGAATGAAGTTTGATTGTTACAAATTTTG
>NW_019660965.1:0-303 GCF_002806865.2 Cucurbita pepo subsp. pepo
ATTCTAAATCATCCGACCTAATGATTCCCTACAAAAGTTTTTAAAAACGTCGACCGTGACTCGGTTTTTTGAGCACGTAATTCAAACGTCTTAGATTAGGATTATCCGAATTAAGGTCTCGATTTTAAGCACTCTTTTACTTGTTTATGCACTCCGTTTCTCCGGAAATGTATACTAAATCAGCAGGCCTAATGATTCCCCACAAAAATTTCGAAAAACGTCGAACGTGATTCGCTTTGTTAGCACGNCGAAAAACGTCGAACGTGATTCGCTTTGTTAGCACGTACTTCAAACGTCCCAGAT
>NW_019660966.1:0-303 GCF_002806865.2 Cucurbita pepo subsp. pepo
ATATTGTATGATTGATGTCTCTTGGTTCATATCATAGCTTCTACTCAAATATATTTTTCTCTTAGTAGTGTGAGGGCTATAAAACGAAAAGTTGAATTGTTATAATATACAAGGGTTATCAAATAAACCAACAACCCAACAAAAGAAACAAACTAATCAATTTTGGTTGGATTGATTCAGTTCAGTTCATCAGTTTGTTTGATTTATTTTTTTATTTTGCCTCGTATGACAAGAAAATAAAGTTGTATTGAATGCNTTTTTTTATTTTGTCTCGTATGACAAGAAAATAAAGTTGTATTGAAT
>NW_019660967.1:0-303 GCF_002806865.2 Cucurbita pepo subsp. pepo
GAATACCCCCTTCTCGAGCGGTCGACTTCATCATCGAACTCTAGCCGGGAACTGGGCCTAATTCTAAAGCACCCTATCACATGGCGCTAGCAGAGTTGAAAGAACTCAAGGCGCAATTACAAGACTTACAGGATAAAGGGTTCATTCGACCTAGCATATTCCCCTGGGTTGNGCATCGATTACAGAGAGTTAAATAAGAGAACCATAAAGAATAAATACCCTCTGCCTAAAATAGAAGACTTATTCGATCAACTAAGAGAAACAACGATATTTTCTAAGATAGATCTGCGGTCAGGATATCAG
>NW_019660968.1:0-303 GCF_002806865.2 Cucurbita pepo subsp. pepo
TAGATCTACTATAAAGGCATGTGGTCTAAGTGGTATTATTATCCTTTTGGGTGTGACAGGTCTCTCCGGACTTCGAAAAGAGCATTACACAAATTGTTCTATTATTGTGGACTTCGAAAAGAGCATTACACAAATTGTTCTATTATTGTATTCTTTCTAGGAACTTNCTTTTCGGTCAAAAAGATCATCTGTTGTCACAATCCTTTCTTTCTAGGAACTTTTTGGTCAAATAGGTCCTCTGTTGTCACAATCCTTTCTTTCCAGGAACTTTTCGATCAAATAGGTCATCTGTTGTCACAATCC
>NW_019660969.1:0-302 GCF_002806865.2 Cucurbita pepo subsp. pepo
AGCTACTAGACTCACACCATTCATCAGCTACACAAATTTAGTTCAAAACATTCAATCAACAACCACTCACCAACCCCTCCTGAGTAGCAAACATTTAATCGACCCTATAGCAGCTGAAACATTGAAATTACAGAACAGTTCGAAAATCCCTTTTGAAACTCAGTAAATTCATTTGCAATAGTATAACTTCAAGAACAGAAACCTAGAAATTAAAGGGATTATGTAACACATTACTTGAGCAAAACTGGAGTGACAATCTGAGCCTTCCCCATAGGAAACAGATAGTTTCTATAATACCCAGC
>NW_019660970.1:0-302 GCF_002806865.2 Cucurbita pepo subsp. pepo
TATGATATGAGAACTAAAAAAGGAGAAACGATATGATATGAATGATAAACGATATGTGAAATGATATGAAAGACGATATGATATGTACAGAACGTCAGCGGCGTTGTATTAAATGATAATGAAAATAGAAAAATATTGGCCTCATGCATTATGTGTGCTCATGCCATCATGAGGGTACGAACGCGTACACCACTAGGAATGTGAAGTATCATTATGTTTTACATAATGATGTCGTGACGGTTACTAATTCTAATGGGTGTTGGCATAAGTAGAGCTACCAGAGCAGGCTCGCCCGACAAGAA
>NW_019660972.1:0-302 GCF_002806865.2 Cucurbita pepo subsp. pepo
CTTAAAATCAAAACCCTAATCCGGGACGTTTGAAGCATGTGTTAAAAAAAACTGAGTAACAATCGATGTTTTTCGAAAGTTTCCTTAGGAATGATCAAGCTTGATGATTTAGAATAAAATGTCAAAGAAAAGGACTGTATAAAACAGTAAAATCGTGCTTAAAATCGAAACCCTAATCCGAAACGTATCAAGCACGTGCTAAAAAACTGAGTAACGGTCGATATTTTTTTTGTAATTTTTTGAGAAAATGATCAAGCTTGACGTTTTAGAATGGAGTGTCGAAAAAAAAAAAAAAAAAAAGG
>NW_019660973.1:0-302 GCF_002806865.2 Cucurbita pepo subsp. pepo
TAAGATAAGGCTGATAACCATCAGCTTCTAATACGATCTGTCACAAAGAAGTCGAGAATGAATCTACAGCCTGATAAAACATAAACTACTAAAAAAAGGAAGGAAGATAAAACATACCCTCTTCACATTATTAATATCGAAGTGTCTGTCTAAAGGTAATTGCTTGATTCGATTTGGAAAATTTCCCTCGAAGCTAGCAACAATTTTCCAACCTGCACCCTGATATGCTAAGTAATGTTAGACTTATAATCACAACCCTCACTGCAATTCACCAAGGGTTAGCTTTGTTCTGACAGTGAAAT
>NW_019660974.1:0-302 GCF_002806865.2 Cucurbita pepo subsp. pepo
AAGTTTATTGGTTCCTTCGAAATATTCGAAAGAATCGGGTCAGTAGCCTACATACTCACACTCTCACCAAACCTAGCTACCATGTACAATGTACTTCATGTATCAATTCTATGGAAATATACGTCGGACTCCACTCACGTGATAGCACCCATAAGGGGATCTCATAAGAAAAAGTGACTAAAATACTGGGAATGTTTATAAAAAAAATGGATTTTTAGAATAAAATATTAAAAAATTGTCACTCTTAAGAATTCAATTTAATAATGAAATTGTCAATTCCATCTCTTAAAAAAAAAAAAATG
>NW_019660975.1:0-302 GCF_002806865.2 Cucurbita pepo subsp. pepo
AAAAAAACAATAAATAAATCTAATAAAAATAATATTAAAAACAATTTTGTATGAAACGAATTAGCGAGGGTAAACGGTGGAGGTTGACGTCACGTGACCAAAGTCAACCGTCACAGTTGCCCAATCAGACAACCACGTGACGGTAAGGTGGGTCCACTGAGCCACTTCCAGCCAACAAAATCTCTGTACGTGGTCCCCACCTGCTCTGGTGAACGAGCGTAATGACCAAAACAACCCTGACATCCCTTCCTTTTTGAATTGACACGTTTACAACGAAGCGAACCGACCCTCAGTTTTTTTTT
>NW_019660976.1:0-302 GCF_002806865.2 Cucurbita pepo subsp. pepo
ACTTTTCTCTCTTCCGATCCCCATCTCCGCCTTGTTGTTCTTTCTTTCCTTCCTCTTCTTTCCTCCTTATACCTTTCTCGAGTCCATTCTACTTCCTCCGATTCCCCTTCTCTCCCTTCCCTCGCTGGCTTTGAGGCTGTACTTCTCGCGCTTTATTCCTCTGAGGTTAAGTCTCGGGCTGGGAAGCCTGTTTTGGTATCGATTCCTGATCTTTCGCAGCCTTCTCTCTACCATTCTCCTCGGAATAAGCCCGATTCTGTTGCCCAAGCTCAATCCAGGCCGTCTGTTGGGGTTCTTTCCCC
>NW_019660977.1:0-302 GCF_002806865.2 Cucurbita pepo subsp. pepo
AATTCAAGAGCTTATAAAAGTATACTCGGTCGGTCTTTTAATGATGTAATTAAGAGGACAAATATATTGATTTTTACATGAAAGTTTGGAAAAAATTGTTTGGTTTATATTGACTAATAATGTATTGTTATTTAATGTTATTTGTTTTAACTTTGTATTAAATTTTATTTCCTTAAAGTCGTGTTTGGACATTACTATTAATTCAATTATTTTGTCCCAAACTTTGAAGGCTATATTATTGTTTTGTGGTGACTATAAAGAATAAAATATCATTTTTAAAAATATTTCGCATTCCATTATTA
>NW_019660978.1:0-302 GCF_002806865.2 Cucurbita pepo subsp. pepo
CCGCCATTTTTACTCGAATTCTCTTCGTTTTCATTCGATGAACGATTAATCGAGGCACATAATTGGCCAACGTATGAAGGACCCACAAGCCCATTTCTAGCTCTTTACTTTCCTATAATCATATCATTCCTAGCTCGGGCGTGCCGAAATGTTCGATCAAATGGAAGAAATCCTCCACCAGTTCAAGCAAGAGACTTGTTTTGTTCCTCACGAGATCATTTTTTGTTCTTCGGCCGAGCCCGCACCCGCCACGCTGACCGTGCCTTCCAAGTGTTCGACAAAATTCCATCCTTTGGATGCAA
>NW_019660979.1:0-302 GCF_002806865.2 Cucurbita pepo subsp. pepo
GCCGCTGATAAACTCGTTAAGGTCAAGAACTCCTACAAACTTCCATCAGCGCGCTCGAAAGCTGCAGCAGCGCCAGTTGTCGCCAAGAAGCCAGCAAGCTCTAAACTCAAGGCGGCTGTAAGCGTAAAGAAGGCCGCCGTCGCTAAACCGAAGGCTAAAACTGCTGTGAAACCTAAGCCAAAGGTCGTTGCGAAGCCAAAGGCAGCCGCTAAATCGAAGGTCGTCGCGAAACCAAAGGCCGTCGCTCCAGCCAAGCGTAAGGCGGCAGAAAAGGTTAAGAAGGTCGCTCCGAAGCCTAAGCC
>NW_019660980.1:0-302 GCF_002806865.2 Cucurbita pepo subsp. pepo
CATCAGCAGCCAGGTTCTGCCGGCACCCACAACATGCTGCAGATGCCATTATACGGCCATTCCTCATCAAACATGTCAATACATCCTCTGCATCATCAGCTGAATTCACATCAATTCTCTGATACCATGCAGAGTGATCCACTTGGGCGATTACAGGGTCTGGATATCAGCAGCAATGGATCCCCTCTGGTGAAATCAGAAGTCCCTTCTCTTTCTGCTAGTGAAAGTAGCGCCACATTTTGATGCAGACTGGTAGCCGGCCTGCTGATTTGCTCATGTCCAGTTCATGAGCTTGGTGTCAA
>NW_019660981.1:0-302 GCF_002806865.2 Cucurbita pepo subsp. pepo
CAGTATAAGTGATTACATATGAAGTAATCTGTCGATGGTGATTAGTTTGGTTTTGTTCTGATAGTTCCTACTTCTAACCAAAATATATATAACTAATTTCAGATGCTTGTGAGCCTTGTCCAAGTCATGGAGAATGCCATGAAGGTAAGTTGGAATGCGGTCATGGTTATAGAGAGCATGGAAGGTTATGTATAGAAGATGGAGTAATCAATAAAGCAGTTAAGAAACTTGTATGTGTGAGGTTTTTTCCCTGGTAACTGTAATTTTCTCTCTCCGTTTTCTTATTGGTCATAATTTCACAC
>NW_019660982.1:0-302 GCF_002806865.2 Cucurbita pepo subsp. pepo
AGAATGGTAAAAGTATTTTTGAACTAGGTTTAAAAATATTAATGAATTTTTTTTACACTATTAAAATTTTAAAAAATATATATATATTTTTTGAAAGATAAGAGTTTTATTGAAAATTTTTAATAAATTAAAAAAAATTCTTTTATTGATCTACTATTTTTTACAAAAATTTGACTTGTTTATCCATTAATACTTGTCACTCGAACTCCAAGTTTCAGTCTAAATTTCGTACAAACGAAACGACGTCGTTAGTGGAAATTGTTACTAGTTCTCTTCCAGCTCCAAAGTTCGTTGTACTTTTC
>NW_019660983.1:0-302 GCF_002806865.2 Cucurbita pepo subsp. pepo
ATTCCTTTGTACGTTTCTTTTCCCATTTAAAAAATTGAGTGCAAGTGTATATATTAGAAGTTGGGACAAAGACCACAAACCCGAACCCTATTCATGACATTAAATAGCCCCCGAGCTCCTCTACAACCATGTTCAAAATATGAATCCTCTTACTGACATCCTTTAATAATCTCTAAATTTAGGGAGTTGTATTTTGTCCTCCTATTTTATTTAGGCTTCTTTTAATAACCATTTGATTTTTTATTTCAAAAAATTAAATTCAAAAATACTACTTCCAAATTATCAAAAAAAAAAAAAAAAAA
>NW_019660985.1:0-302 GCF_002806865.2 Cucurbita pepo subsp. pepo
CACATGCTCTTTCGACATGCTTTATGCTCACTCACATGATTCTTAGAGATCACCCAATATTGAGACGTTCTAAGAAAAACCCACTTGGAAATTCCTATTATAAGTACCGAAACATAATCAAACTCGAACTATAGAAATTAGAATAGACATAATTTGATATTTCAAAACATACCAAAGTAACCAGAGGAGGAGTTTTTGTTTGGATTATAAAACGCTGAGGAAGGTCCAGTTTCATTGGTGGAGGAAGTAGGAGTGTAGATATCATAAGCAATCACATTAACCCAATCCAAAGTTCTTCGGAT
>NW_019660986.1:0-302 GCF_002806865.2 Cucurbita pepo subsp. pepo
CCTTTGTATTGTAGATGGGGAAAGATGTTGTGTCATTCTTGTCATGGGCAGCTGAACCAGAAATGGAAGAAAGGAAACTGGTAATTTGCATATTAAATCTATGTTGCCTTGTTTCACGTTTCTAGTTCTCTTGTCTGATGTGTGTTTGGCCTTGAATGGCAGATGGGATTCAAATGGATCTTCGTGCTCTCTTTGGCTCTACTTCAGGCCGCATACTACCGCCGATTGAAGTGGTCAGTTTTGAAGTCCCGCAAGCTGGTTCTTGATGTAGTCAACTAGTAGCTACCTGCATTTGAGTTTGT
>NW_019660987.1:0-302 GCF_002806865.2 Cucurbita pepo subsp. pepo
ATCCTAACCTAGGATGAATGAACTTGTCCATAGTTATACAGGTATCCAAAATAAATAATCCCGCCCTCCTTGGTGAAAACTAAATATCCTGACTTGCTACGACAATAAATGTTTCTATGTCCTAAGCGCGCCTGAAATTGAACCTCAAGGTCTCTTGAGTGAAAATCAAATATCCTAACCACTGGGCGCTGGACAACAATGGATGTTTCTTTATTTTGAGCACCTCTAAACTTCTCGATGATTATACAAATATTAAAAATAAAAAATGAATTAAGGATAATCAATATTTATGTAAATCAAAT
>NW_019660988.1:0-302 GCF_002806865.2 Cucurbita pepo subsp. pepo
GCTGCATAAGAACGTGGATGAAAATCCAAATTCAGTTTTCCATTACACAAAGCAAGGAAGCAAGGAAGACGGTGAGGAGACAACGAAGTGAGGGTACCTAAAATAAGTAGGAAGCCAAGAGAGACAAGTGTAGTGGCCCCAACTCCCGCAGAAATGAGTATATATCATTGCCCAGACCGGCGGATACTCGAAAAACCCCCTCCACGGTACTTCCTAACAATTCGATAAAAAAAAAATGACTGAAAATAAACAACGAAGATTGATTAGACTCAAATATAAGTTGATAAAAAACACGTAGATAC
>NW_019660989.1:0-302 GCF_002806865.2 Cucurbita pepo subsp. pepo
CAATTGAATAACTAAAACAAACAAGCCCAAAAGACAGAACAGCTCCATACAACATGATTCAAGTCTTAGACTGTCCTCTTACAAAAATGCACCAATGCAGACTCAGCACAGAGGACAAATGCCTCAAAAGACAACCGAAGGTGTTCACCAACCGAATCAAAATGAACAAGGTTGATAGATTCTTTGTGACAGGAAGGCTGAGATTTCACCGAGTGAAAGAAAACAAGAGGCCTACTAAAAAACAATTACACGGCAAGAAGAGGCCAACCAAAACCTAGACTACAAACAATTTACATCCAAAA
>NW_019660990.1:0-302 GCF_002806865.2 Cucurbita pepo subsp. pepo
ATATATATATATATATATATATATATATATATATATCCACATAGACATGGTAAAATGAATCACGAACATGGTTGGGGCAGCTGTGTTACATAAAATCGGTCATGCAATTCAAAAACAAATTATCACAACACAAAATTGAAGATAAAAATAATAATAATAACCAAACCTAGCTAAACTCGACCCTACACTTCAAACACGAGCTTAAAAATCTCCGGGATTTCTAGTTCTAGCCAATTAACTCCAGAACTCGAAGGTCCTTGATTCGAACCAGTGCCTTTTGTCTAAAAATGGTGAAAAAAAAA
>NW_019660991.1:0-302 GCF_002806865.2 Cucurbita pepo subsp. pepo
AATTGTTACACTTTTGTATTTTAATAGTATTCATATTCTACAGACTCCGTAGTTTAAAGTTCAATTAGACACAAAATGAGCCAATCAATTTACCTATGTAAGAAATTTCATGAAATCTTAATTATAATTTTCACAATAATGACTAGATCGTTACAAATTATAGTACATCCAAGTATACAACAAAGTCTGGAGGTGTTCTTCTCCCCTGTTTCAAATTTTCAGGGACATAATAATAAAATCCCAACTTCATACATTTCTGTTAGTTTTATAATATAACTATACTTTATTAGACTTAAAATTAG
>NW_019660992.1:0-302 GCF_002806865.2 Cucurbita pepo subsp. pepo
ATATATATATATATATATATATACATATATATATATATATAATAATGAAAAGGAAGATCACGAGTAATATTAGTAGCTAAGAGACACTATCTTTGTTGATACAAGAGACATTTTAGGAAAACTTAAAATAAAGTCATGAAAGTTCATGCTCAACGTGGAGGCTTAATGATGTACTTTGTTCGAGAGCTCTAAAGAATGAACCTTTAAAGAAGGTATATAACTTGTTTTTGACGAGAACCATCGGTACTTCATTTCAAAATTACCCTTAAATTCACATTGATTTATTGGTTGTTGCCGGTTAA
>NW_019660993.1:0-302 GCF_002806865.2 Cucurbita pepo subsp. pepo
TGAAAATCCTTTTGATAGGCTGATGATGTTCGAAACGAAGCCAACGAGCTCTTGAGAATCAGGGATTATCTTTTCAATGAGCTTTCTAAGAAAACAGGCCAGCCTGTTGAACAGGTCTGTTTGTCTGGCACCATGGCATACATACAATATCTTCATTCATTGTGTAACTTTCCACTACCAGACATGAGTTATAACCCACATGACTTTTTGGTTTATGAAACATGAGGTTTTACAAACTTACAAAAATTAACACATTCATAGTTCGCTAATGCCATTCTTGAATCTTACGTCAAATTAAACCT
>NW_019660994.1:0-302 GCF_002806865.2 Cucurbita pepo subsp. pepo
AAAAATACCATAATTTAGGGTTTATGTGTCAAAAAAAGCAATCATTATTCTTTGGTGGAAAATATGTCATTGGCTAAACTCCAATCAAAGGCTGGTTTTAGGCCAAAATCTATTAATTGTTGAAGTTATATATTCTTTTAATATTAATTTATCCATAGTTTGTACTATGTTGACTTTTTTATGACTTTTTATTTTTAATAGAAATGGGATGTTTATAGCAACAAGTAACCACTTAAATGAATTTGAGTAAATGCGTAATAATTAGTGTAATTATGAGAGTTCAATTAATTTGTTTCCTCAAC
>NW_019660995.1:0-302 GCF_002806865.2 Cucurbita pepo subsp. pepo
AAAAAAAAGTATACAGTTAATTAATCTTAAAACTAAACCCTATTTTTAAGGGAAAATTTGAAATTGAATCTCAGGCAGAGAAGCAAGTGTAAACCACATTGTCTGAGCCGGTGTGACCCAACCGGAATCCCGTTTTTCCAGCGTCGACAGACTTCTCCTTCTCGGAAGTTGGCCGGAGGGCGCGTCCTTTGATGGGCTCCGGCCGCCTCTCCTTGGCGGCGGCTTGTTTCTCGATGCGACGGCGAGTGACGTAATCTTCGGGAATAAAAACATCCATAACGAATCCAGAAAATTGGAGAAGA
>NW_019660996.1:0-302 GCF_002806865.2 Cucurbita pepo subsp. pepo
GCCATATAATTTATCAAATTACTGGTAGTCATTCACGTCATATTGTTTAAATTCATCAATGTAAAATAAAATATTTATCTTAGATTTTATCCAACCATAATAACCAAATTCTAACTTTATGAAATTTAATTCTCCAACTAGCAAATATAATAATAATAATTTAACCAAATTTAAAAATATTTTTCTTAGGTCATTTATGTTAATATCTAAAGATTAATTTAATTCTTTTAAACAATTTATAATTAAATTAATTAATCTAAACTTCAAAAATTAAATAGCCCATTTAAAATAGTAATTAGTAT
>NW_019660997.1:0-302 GCF_002806865.2 Cucurbita pepo subsp. pepo
AAAAAATCGAGATGCAGCAGATCAAGATAGATGACCAAGTGGCAGTCTTGTTTACAAAAGGGTTAACATGAGAGCATTCGTCGTCAGCTCAACATGGTGCAGCGATTGAGGACTAGTCTTGAGGGGGAGTGTTAATATATCATCACTAGTCCAATAGAGTCGATCCATAATTCTATGAGCCCATTTATATTTGTTTTAGTAAAATGATTTAGGTAGTTTAAAATAAAGTGATTGGGATGTTTTAGGAAAAAGATTTAGATTTTTTAGGAATAGATTGGGTAGGCTCTAGTATAAATACCCTC
>NW_019660998.1:0-302 GCF_002806865.2 Cucurbita pepo subsp. pepo
TTTTTTTTTTTTTTTTTTTTTTTTTTTGCACTTGCTTCAAATGAACCGTAATAAGGTTTCGATTTTAAGGAATCGTTTACTATGTTATACACTCCTTTTCCTTGGAATTCTATTCTAAATCATGAAGCCTAATCATTCCCCACAAAAATTTCTGTAATTGTCGCCTATTACTCGATTTTTTAGCACGTGCTTCAAACGTCCCGGATTAGGGTTTCAAAATTAGGTATTCAATTTTACGCCCTCCTTTACTGTTTTATACCCTATGTTTCTTCGACATTCTATTCTAAATTACTAAGCCTGAT
>NW_019660999.1:0-302 GCF_002806865.2 Cucurbita pepo subsp. pepo
AGAAAGTAAAGGAGAAAATTGGAAAAAAGAAAAAAGACAAAGGACAAAAATGGCAATTTTCCATCATCCATTATTATGTCGCATGTCATGTCAAGTCATGTCATGTATGCGGGCTATGTTATGTGGATACGGCATTGGCAGTATGATGACCAGCCCATGACATTACATAAAATTCCTCCTTCCAAAAATACCCCCCAAAATTTTAAATTAAAAAAGTTGGAAAATGGAATTTAATTACAATTATCCAAAAATAAAAAATTCATTTTATTTGAATTTAATAATAATAATAATAATAATAATAA
>NW_019661001.1:0-302 GCF_002806865.2 Cucurbita pepo subsp. pepo
AAACAATTAAGTATAGTAAATGGAAAAATCTGCAGATCTACCTTGAAATTGTGTGTGAGTGTGTGAGTGTGTGTGTGTGTTATTATTAATTTTTAAATGATACCAACAATCGTGGCTTAGCTGTGTACATTAATATTGTAAAAGTTTGCATTGAAACCCTCGCATTCAGCCTCACCTTAATCAAATATTTATTTCTCTTTTGACTTCCGCTCTTTAAGGATACAATTTTTATGAAATTGCCATGCTTTAATATTTCATTCTAAAGGACTCTACTCAACAATCCTTTCAAACGCTACCTCTTT
>NW_019661002.1:0-302 GCF_002806865.2 Cucurbita pepo subsp. pepo
CAAAAAAAAAAAAAAAAGAAAAAAAATCGAGAAAGGCAATCGAAACTAACCTCTCCAAGCTTTAATTCAATTTCATTTAGCTTTGACTTCATCTCATCAATGTCCTTAACTAACTTGAGCTGTTTCGATTTTTTCACTTTCATTGGCTCCAATTCTGCTGCTTGCTTCATCTCAGCCGTCTTTCGTAATCTCAACGGGCTATTGTTTAGCTGCTTTAGGTTTTCATCCAGACCCTTAGGAATCTGATGCAACAGAGCAAAACTTCAATTTTCAAGAAGCTGAAAATCACAGAACGTATCAAT
>NW_019661003.1:0-302 GCF_002806865.2 Cucurbita pepo subsp. pepo
GCCTTGGAGATCGGCACAGTTCTTGTTTCTAAATCGACTTCTCTAGCAGGGGGCAAACCTAGCATATTATCTGGAAAGACATCTATGAACTCCCTGACGATGTGTACCGATGAGGTTATTTGTTTGTTACTATTGTCTAAGGTCACGCTTACTAGAAATGCACTCGCGCCACTACGAATCAACTTCTTAGCCCTTAGCGATGTTATGACGCTTGGGGCACCCTTGGAAGTGGCTCCCTTGTAGGTAAAGTTATCCCTTGATGGGAGCCTAAGAGTCACTATTCGAGTCTCGCAATCTATCAA
>NW_019661004.1:0-302 GCF_002806865.2 Cucurbita pepo subsp. pepo
TTTTTTTTTTATGAATGTAATGAAGTTTTATTTCGTCTCTCATCATTATTTGTTTATATATCTATGCGAATATTATGGATACTTTTATGTTTTTCGGATTTATATAAAATAGAAAAATATGGGTTAAGTTATAACCTAAATAGAATATATGTTTTAATTAACACCTCTTAAATTCCTTTTAAAATTATATAAATTTAACTTTTTCCAACTTTTTATTTAAATTATAGGACAAATTTTTAATTTAACATCTTATTTTCTATTTATTTTCCCTATAGTTTTCCTTTTATTTATTATTTTTAATT
>NW_019661005.1:0-302 GCF_002806865.2 Cucurbita pepo subsp. pepo
TGATATAGAAATATATATATATATATATATATATATATATAATAATGAAAAGGAAGATCACGAGTAATATTAGTAGCTAAGAGACACTATTTTTGTTGATACAAGAGACATTTTAGGAAAACTTAAAATAAAGTCATGAAAGTTCATGCTCAACGTGGAGGCTTAATGATGTAGTTTGTTCGAGAGCTCTAAAGAATGAACCTTTAAAGAAGGTATATAACTTGTTTTTGACGAGAACCATCGGTACTTCATTTCAAAATGACCCTTAAATTCACATTGATTTATTGGTTGTTGCCGGTTAA
>NW_019661006.1:0-302 GCF_002806865.2 Cucurbita pepo subsp. pepo
TGTTTGACTCCCGGCAAACGCATCACTTTAACAAAATAATTTCTTTTTTTTTCTCCTATTTTATTTATTTATTATTATTATTTTTTTTTGTTGAAGCTCTACAAATGCCCTACATTATCTTGGCTTCCAGCAGCGTTTGTAGTCCAACGGTTAGGAAAATAGAAATACANACTTTTACAAAATAATTCCTTTTTTTTTTCTCCTATTATTATTAATATTATTATTTATTATTATTATTATTATTATTTTGTGTTAAAGCTCTGCAAATGCACTACATCAGTTTGGTTTCCACCAGCGTTTGT
>NW_019661007.1:0-302 GCF_002806865.2 Cucurbita pepo subsp. pepo
GTAACCATGGAAAATAAGATTTTTAATAAAAATATAATTGTAGAGGTATAACGTTTCAAGATTTTTAACAATGGACTAATGTAAATTAGAGAATAATTTTATAGAGTTCAAACTTGAAACTGATGTCATGCGCTCATATAGGTTGACTTGGATTTCANTGGATTTCAAATGTAAGAATCTGACTTTCATTAAAGATATATTGGTGACAACAACTTAAGCTAACAAGGTAAGTGGCCTTACTATTGTCATGGTTATATCTGATGTTGACACATGTCTGTGGTTCAGCACGGGTCATATATACT
>NW_019661008.1:0-302 GCF_002806865.2 Cucurbita pepo subsp. pepo
TACAGTAGAGACTCAAAGTCAAGAAGGTAGACTATCGATGAGCTGATTTCACTCTTTTTCCGTAAACCCTATTCCTTTCCTTGATTGAAAAAGACACAAGATGCATTATCCCTTCTTACAGTTGTTATAAGTATATATAATAGGGAGAGTAAAGAAAGACTGAACCTATCCGTTGCAGTGTTAGTTTAGAAGGGATATTAAATTCATTAGTTAGATTAGCAGCTTAGCTTTGAAAGACTGAAGCAACTACTNGATTAGCAACTTAGCTTTGAAAGACTGAAGCAACTACTTATTCATTCAAT
>NW_019661009.1:0-302 GCF_002806865.2 Cucurbita pepo subsp. pepo
TGAAATTTTTATGTTAAATAAAAAGATAATAATAGTACGACCTTTATTTTTATTTTTTTATAATTTTTGTTAAAAAAAGAAAAAAAGAAAATAATATTTAAGATAAAAAAATTACATTAATGAAGGAGGATAGAATGGTAATTTGGGAGGTGAGGGCAACAGTATAATTAAAATATTAAAATCTAGAGTTTAATTATTAAAATGATAAAGATCTATTTTATAATTATTAAAATGTTTAATTATGAANTACCCCTGAATTTGTTTAAGAGGTAATTTTGAAATTTTTATGTTAAATAAAAAGA
>NW_019661010.1:0-302 GCF_002806865.2 Cucurbita pepo subsp. pepo
GAGTGGACCTTGTTGATGCGCGTCAACCTACAGGCGCAAGGTTTATGGCACGTTGAGCCAGAGGAAGGAGAAAAGATTGAGTATCGGGAGGATCGGCTGGCGTTTGCTGCCATATTACGATCTGTGCCCCCAGAGATGCTGGCATCTCTCTCCACCAAGCGCACCGCGCAATCNGGAATTAAATCCCGTCGGGTCGGTGTACAGCGAGTGCGGGAATTCAACATTGAGCAGCTGCGGAAGGAGCTCTCAGAGATCCGCTTTAAG
Source organism: Cucurbita pepo subsp. pepo (assembly GCF_002806865.2). Lineage (NCBI taxonomy): Eukaryota > Viridiplantae > Streptophyta > Magnoliopsida > Cucurbitales > Cucurbitaceae > Cucurbita > Cucurbita pepo. The sequence goes on from NW_019661010.1 coordinate 265, forward strand.
CTCCGTGACGACACCGGCGAGAGCAATGGGCCCTCCAG
>NW_019661011.1:0-302 GCF_002806865.2 Cucurbita pepo subsp. pepo
TGATGTCTTCATAATCTTATGGATAACTTTAACTAGTTCATAGTATTTTCACACCAGTTTTTAGTTCTTATTGCTTTGAACTCGAAGTTGATCTAAACTTAACTTATATGAACTCTTTGTTTTTCTTGAAATTGATGTGGTTGACGCTTCCGACTGACCCTTCTCTTCATCCGTCTAGATGATATTTATGTGTGAACATGTGTTGCTTCAGTGGTTTGTCTCTGTCTCCCNTGTATATGACCTTGTTTTTGTCTCTCCTGCTGGGGATAAATCCATTATCTGACCTTGTTTTGCATCGTGGT
>NW_019661012.1:0-302 GCF_002806865.2 Cucurbita pepo subsp. pepo
ATTAATGATCTTGATTGTGAACTAAAGCTATTCCATTGCCTAAACTTCACTTCTCCCGGATTGAACTGTAAAAAAAAGAAGAAGAAAGATTAGAAGAAGACATATGGTCGGCCGGTCTCTCTCTCATCTCTTCTTTCCTGAGCTTTCTTTAACTCCTTCCCCTTCAAAGACTCTTTCAGAAGGTCAAGCGCTATTTGATGAGAACCAAAGATGATATTCCCTTTCAAAGACTGTAAACAAAGCCNTAGTCCTCTCCCTTATGGTCGAGCGCTTCGTCCCTCTCCCTCAACCCTGGCCGATTC
>NW_019661013.1:0-302 GCF_002806865.2 Cucurbita pepo subsp. pepo
CGAAGCCATATTCCACCCCTACAGCCCGAATTTCGTCCCGATTTCCACTACAACTTTATATATCTCCTTATTACGATTCTAACAAGCCATATTTTATAACTTATTATGCAGTATAGACCAAGATATCAGAATTTAGACATTCGGTCAAATGGGTTTTCTTACCTTTGAATAAACACCTAATATGGCTTATCCGTTGAGCTTCGAATGCTAAGGAATTTCTNGACATTCGGTCAAATGGGTTTTCTTACCTTTGAATAAACACCTAATATGGCTTATCCGTTGAGCTTCGAATGCTAAGGAAT
>NW_019661014.1:0-302 GCF_002806865.2 Cucurbita pepo subsp. pepo
CTGTGGGGTTATAGTTGAATCCTACGAGAGAGAGAGAGAGAAAAAAAAAAATGTATTCGTTTAGTTTATTATCAAAAATCTGCGAATTCGATCGGATACTATTTGAATATATTTTATATAGCCGAAATGTAACGACCCATATCCTCTTTGGGCTTTCCCTTTTGGGCTTCCCCTCAAGGCTTTAAGAGTCTGCTACGGGACTTGTGTTTTGATATAATACCCAGATCCTCTTTGGGGNCCTTTCGGGCTTCCCCTCAAAGATTTAAAACGAGTCTGCTACGGGACTTGTGATTTGATATAAT
>NW_019661015.1:0-302 GCF_002806865.2 Cucurbita pepo subsp. pepo
CCATCCAGCCTATTTACTGAGTGTTTGAAGGAAAAGGTTATGGAGAAGGTTTCGTCTGACAGTTCACTCTCAAGAATCCCTTTACTCTTCCATTCGGGAATAGAGGTTCATTCAGTCTTGACTTCCGGTTCTGGGTCAGGTTAATCAATAAGAAGGTAACATAAAGGTAAAGAAATGATAGGTTCAGTCTCATTCATCTTGATTGAGTCATACGTACCTTTTTCTCTTTTGCTTTTACCTTGGGTTTGAATAATGAANCAAGTCATATCGGAAAAGAAGAAGAAAATTCCTTCCTGTTCAGT
>NW_019661016.1:0-302 GCF_002806865.2 Cucurbita pepo subsp. pepo
ACGACTGACGACGACATCACAACTTGAGACCATGGCGCATGCAGGATAGTGGTATTTATTTTCTTAGACTTAGGTTGGATGTTTTTAACTTAAAACGCTTATTTATTTTATTTTTCTTTTGTTTTGTCGTTTTAAAGATGTTTTCGAAACACGTATGTCCATAGCTATGTTTTAAGATAAAGGTTATGTTTTAAGAAATTTAAATGAAGTCTTCCGCATTCANAGATAAAAGTTATGTTTTATGAAATTTAAATGAAGTCTTCCGCGTTCAATGTTTATGGTACGTATACTGTAGCGACCTT
>NW_019661017.1:0-302 GCF_002806865.2 Cucurbita pepo subsp. pepo
GATGTGATGCATGTGGTTTGGTCATAAGTGTTGTTTTAATTTAAGATGAAAAGCCGTTAGTGTATTTTAGTGAAAAATTAAATGGGGCAACATTGAAATACCCTACCTATGATAAAGAATTGGTTGTAGTTCATATATGGCATGTGCCGCAATGCTACTTATGGCCGAGAATTTGTGATCCACTTTGATCATGAAAACTTGAAGTATGTGAAAGGTCAAAGNGCATTTTCGTATATCATCAAGTATAAGCAAGGTAAGGACAATACAGTAGCTCATGTGTTATCTAAAAGGTATGATCTCTT
>NW_019661018.1:0-302 GCF_002806865.2 Cucurbita pepo subsp. pepo
AGAAGTGAAATTGAAAATGATAATGAAATAAATTTAAAACATGAAGTGCATAACAACTTATTCTAACCTAAGTCTAAGAAATTCAATATGACTTGAAATTCTAATTCCTAAGTTTGTGACTTGTCATACGTTTTCTTGGGTCATCCATCCTATTTTTTGGATCCACCAACGGATGGAATTAGAGATGCTCAACACCTATATAGGCCATTNCTTGGGTCATCCATCCTATTTTTTGGATCCACCAACGGATGGAATTAGAGATGCTCAACACCTATATAGGCCATTTCCAATCGTACTTCATT
>NW_019661019.1:0-302 GCF_002806865.2 Cucurbita pepo subsp. pepo
TACTCTCGAAGAAAAACTCTCCCTAGCCAACCTCATTCTCCCTAGCCAAACACACCTACTCAAATGACGTCCGATAGCTACGCAATGGATGCTGGTTTCACATTAGTGACCAGGTCTAGAGCAAAGCTTTCTAAAAAACAAGCGGAGGTTATCACTCCGACAAGGCCTTCTGCCACTTCAATACGGCCATCTGCCGCTATTCCATCGAGACCTACTGTCTCTTCCACTTCAAAGGGACCTTCTGTCCCCTCAACCTNTAGAACCTATTTTCAAAAATCTGTGTCTATACCAGAAGCCTTGGT
>NW_019661020.1:0-302 GCF_002806865.2 Cucurbita pepo subsp. pepo
TTCTCTCAAAACGTGATTCATTAAGTGCATAAATGTACTAGAGGATTAGTTAGCCCAAAAGGCATTTATGGAGCCTGCTGCTTATTTATAGCTTGGTCAACGGTTATANCCTTCTTATATATAGCTTGGTCAACGGTTATATTTGGTAAAGTTATATATAGTAAAGCTATGTATGGTAAAGCTATATCCGGTAAAGCTATATATGGTAAATAGCTATATATAATAAATGACTAAATCTGGTAAAGCTATATATAGTAAACTAACCATATATATATCTCGTCCGGTAGAGCTTTGAAAATGTA
>NW_019661021.1:0-302 GCF_002806865.2 Cucurbita pepo subsp. pepo
GATGTGATGATGTTTGAAAGTTGTTGGAACACTTTAATTAATCAAACCAAGAATTAAAGATAAAATGACCAAAATTCCCCTAAGACAAGTTATTTAAATTCAAGGTCTATATGTGCTCCAAATGACTTGCTACTTAAGGCCTATTCGTAAGGACAAGGAGTTATATTCAACGGTTCAAGTTGATTAGAGCAAGCTTGGAACCNAGGCCTATTCGTAAGGACAAGGAGTTATATTCAACGGTTCAAGTTGATTAGAGCAAGCTTGGAACCCAAGTTAGGACCAAAGAAACACGTAAAGGAAAC
>NW_019661022.1:0-302 GCF_002806865.2 Cucurbita pepo subsp. pepo
CTTTGAGAATTTTGTAAATATGTACAAGCTAACCCAAACACTCACGTATATTAGAAAAAGATATATTAGAAAAAGAAAAAAAAAAACTATTCTCATGGAAATGTTTTCATATTCTCTCTGCTCGTTACTGCTTTAGGGTGGAATAAGAAGTGATGGGAGGACACCAGTTGAGATACGTCCAATTAACTCAAGATGTGNTTTCACTCGTGGTGAAACTCAGGTTGTGGCAATCATTAGTGCATGTGTGTGTGTGTGTTACCTTACAAATCAATCAAAGGTCGTTTTTGTAACCTCTTTGGATT
>NW_019661023.1:0-302 GCF_002806865.2 Cucurbita pepo subsp. pepo
GGTGCCAAATCCATCCAGCAAAAGATGGCTCGAATTGGACTTCTTTTGGAAAATTTCATTGAGACTGAATAACACATCATAATCATAGACTGCNACCTCACTCCCAAGAACTTTTGACTTTGCGGACTTTGTATCAGCACTGGCTGGCGAAGAGAAATAATCCAGAACATGGGGAGAACCGCTTCTTTTCTTGAAGCCAACCAAAGTTGACGAAGCTATAGCCCTCATGAAAGAAAGCAAATGCCAATGCAAAGAGAGAGACCTCTTACCTTTCGCAAGAGGGTCGCGTAATTCAAGAAAGA
>NW_019661024.1:0-302 GCF_002806865.2 Cucurbita pepo subsp. pepo
CTTTCTTTCCCTTGTTTGTGTTTGAAGGACTCTAAATAGGAAAGGGACAAGTGAGTGAAGGAGAATGAATCTTTCGTCTTTCCCTGGTTTACGTTTACTGTGAAAGAATAACTCACACACAATAACTGATTGTAATAGCGGTGTAAGGAGTTATCAGTTCCATCAGGAAAAGGTTCTTNCCGGAAAAGGGGCGAAGCAACTCGACCGATAGGGAAAGGAGCGAAAGTTGTGAGACCGAGTTTACGAGGCGAACGAGCTTCGGCTGTGAGACCGAGAGGTGAAGGAGTTTACTCTCATTCATC
>NW_019661025.1:0-302 GCF_002806865.2 Cucurbita pepo subsp. pepo
CTGAACTACTGAACCTGAACTCCTTTATCTTTCTCCTTTACCGTGATAGAATCAAATGAAAGATGAATGAGATAGAACATCCTTCTCCTCCGGCTCCTATTTATTCCGAAACGAACTGTAAACCCGAAAGATGAATTCTTTCTCTGATCTGATCCTTTCTTGAACTCGGTAAATAAATAGGCTGAGATGACTTACCTATAGGTCTCATAATTCCATTGCCTGATCTTTCTCTTCTCTGATCTTTCCCTTCNAATTGAAGACAGAAGAATGATCCTTGACTCGCATATGAAATCCTTCTTTCA
>NW_019661026.1:0-302 GCF_002806865.2 Cucurbita pepo subsp. pepo
TTCACGCCTTTACTGTACAGATCAGCTAGGAAATCAAAGTCAGAAATGTGACTTTTAAAGGACAGGGCTTCCAGCTCAAGTTCTAGTCAGGTATGTCCCTGTTCTCTTCCCTCTTCCCATTGACTATTCATCTCTTGGTCAAGCCCTTCCTTAGGAAGAAAAACTATAGAATACAACTAGTCAACAAGGCTAGCTGGAAGCGGTTNTTGACTGACTTACTTATAATTCGAAGGTCGATGAAAGAAATCACCCATATTCTGTCTGAAAACTACCTTTTATCCACTTAAGAGATCGCTGCGTCT
>NW_019661027.1:0-302 GCF_002806865.2 Cucurbita pepo subsp. pepo
AAGTCAGAAGCAGAGCGTGAAGGGCATTTGAGAAAAGTTCTGACCATAATGAGAACACAACGACTGTACGCCAAGTTTTTCAAGTGCGAGTTTTGGCTGTCGGAGGTAGTGTTTTTGGGTCATGTGGTGTCAAGTAGAGGAATCACAGTGGACCCAGCTAAGATAGAGGCAATGATGAAGTGGCCAAGACCGACCACAGTCACTGAAGTACGGAGTNAGTTATTATAGAAGGTTCGTCTAGGATTTCTCCAAAATATCTTTGGCGCTAACTCAGTTAACTAAGAAAGGCAAGCCTTTTGTGT
>NW_019661028.1:0-302 GCF_002806865.2 Cucurbita pepo subsp. pepo
TTTTTTACTGATATTTCCCGTCCTTTGACATTGATCACAACGCTTGCAAAATTCTTTTGCATCTTTGAAAATTTTTGGCCAATAGAAACTCAATTGAAATACCTTGGCTGCTGTTCTTTGCCCTCCAAAATGACCTCCATATGAAGATGCATGACATTGTTCAAGAATTGTTGGTATTTCAATGTCTGAAATGCATCTTTTCATTATGCCGTCTCCACATTGTTTAAAAAGAAAAGGTTCATCCCANTTTCCTTTGTTGATAATTTTCTCTTCGGGTATGATGGCACAAGCCAAAAAATTTG
>NW_019661029.1:0-302 GCF_002806865.2 Cucurbita pepo subsp. pepo
TCCATTCTAATGAAATTTTCATCAAATGGTAGGAAAATACAGTGAAACTCCTCTCGGAGAAGAACTCGAGGCTAATTCTTCACAAAAACGAGTTCGAAAAGAGAGAGTGAAGGGTACGATGTAAGCCTAAAGAGAAAGTTCGAGGAAGAAACGAGCATAATGATCGNGCCTAAAGAGAAAGTTCGAGGAAGAAACGAGCATAATGATCGACGAAATCATAAGCATGGCATACAATGATTTGTGTATAATGATGGAGAATACAAGAAAGTGTTAGAAAATAGGAAGAACATGGCGTGTAGAAA
>NW_019661030.1:0-302 GCF_002806865.2 Cucurbita pepo subsp. pepo
TGATTAGAATTAAAATCGGGCAAACAAAAGTCGAACAGGATTGATAATAGTACCTCACGCGCCACCACACGTCACCACGTGCCATCACGCGTCGCCAAATTTTATACTTACTTATGGAATAACCTTAGGAGAATTATTAGTAGACTTAGTAGAATAAGTTACTAACTAATGAATGAACTATAGGAAAATCGGTAGTANATCAATTAGGAAGATTGTTAATGAGGCAAGACACCACCTAATCAAATATGTTTGTGGATATCAATGGAGGAAATGAGGATGTGACATTTATATATATATATATA
>NW_019661031.1:0-302 GCF_002806865.2 Cucurbita pepo subsp. pepo
CTTACAAAAACACACAACACTCTAAAGTAATAGACATCTCTTTCAGGAATAAGATAAAAAAAATAGAATTGGAAGCTTTGGAGAGAGTAACAATGGAGGCTTTTAAAAAAAATTTAGATCGAGGAAACAAATGTTCTGTGTGTTGTGTTGTGAAAAAATACGAAGAGGTGATGAGTTTAAATAGCGATCAAGTTGTAAAAATAGAAATTGATACGGACCACTAAAACGTGAACCGAAACGTGGACCACGAAAAATANTTAAATTTAAATAATATATATATATATATATATATATATATATAT
>NW_019661032.1:0-302 GCF_002806865.2 Cucurbita pepo subsp. pepo
AGCTAAGATTCCCCAGCCAGTTCAGTTGACAGTTCCAGCAGTAAAGAACACAGAAGAAAGAGAGAGCAGTTATGCAGCAGCAGACATACAGAGAAAAGAAAGAAGAGAGAGAGCAAGCAAAGCAAGCAAGCTGTTACGCAGGAAGCGCAAGCAAGGGAAGGAGGGAGAACAAGCAAGCCAAGCAAGTAGACAGAGAGAGAGAGAGCAAGGCAAGCAAGNACAAGCAGGAAGGTAAGAAAAGAACAGTTAATTAAGTTAAGCAAGTAAGTAAGCGGGAAAGAACAGAGAAAGAAGGTTACGGT
>NW_019661033.1:0-302 GCF_002806865.2 Cucurbita pepo subsp. pepo
TTCAATCGAGACATTGCTTGACGTGAATGACCTAACGGTGGTAGAGGTGACCAAAAGACTGCGTAACGTCGAGCAGCGGAAGAAAAAATACCATTTCAGTTGTCTGTCGACAAGGAGGGTCGTCTACTCCTCACTGAGGAGGAATGGCTTGCACGCCTAAAGCTCCGTGACGACACCGGCGAGAGCAATGGGCCCTCCAGCCGNGGCGCATGCACGGGAAAGAGGCGGATCAAAAGAAGGAGGAGTCGCCTGATGACGGGCCAATCCGAGGAGGATGAGCCGGCCCTTTTCATGGTGACTGC
>NW_019661034.1:0-302 GCF_002806865.2 Cucurbita pepo subsp. pepo
TAGTTCTGCATGATCTTATTGCCAAAAAGAAAATTGGCTTCGTTGATGGCACGATTGAAGAACCGTCTCAAGATGAAAATTCAACCGAATTTGAACTCTGGAATCAGTTCAACAGTATGATAATATCTTTGTTAACTCATTCAGTTGAAGCAGATATCGCTGATGGAATTATTCACGNATTCTCACAAAAGAATGCTCCAGAAATTTTTCAGATACAAATGTCGATAACAATGATGTCATAGGGATCCATGGCACTGTCATCATATTTCACCAAGCTCAAAGCACTCTGGGATGAATTAGAA
>NW_019661035.1:0-302 GCF_002806865.2 Cucurbita pepo subsp. pepo
TATATTGTTGTTACCCTTCTATCTAGTATATTGAACAACAATGGAAAGACTGACTAAAGCTTTACCTTAAACCTAAAGAAAAGTAAAGACTAAAGCAAGAGAAGAAGATTTATTACAGGAAGGGTCAAGCTACTAACTTGATGAGACAACTAGAACAATAAGATAATTATATTACAGGAAGGAGGTTCAAGCAAATCTCTGGTCTAGAACAAGAGTATGAATTACGGGAAGGGTTGGTCAAGCTAATCTGACGTNTCTCTAACGTCTCGAAACAGGATATTTACATTACGGAAGGGTAAAGC
>NW_019661036.1:0-302 GCF_002806865.2 Cucurbita pepo subsp. pepo
GCATCATCACACCATCATATAGCATCATCACATCATAATTGAGATGTCCCACATTGGTCCGGGAGGAGAACAAACCACCATTTATAAGGGTGTGGAAACCTTCCCCTAGCAGACGCGTTTTAAAGTCTTGAGGGCAAGCTCGAAAGGGAAAGCCCAAAGAGGCAATATCTGCCAGCGGTGGGCCTGGGTCGTTACAAATGGTATTAGAGCCAGACACCGGACGNTGGGTAGACATGAGGCAGTGTGCCAGTAAGGATGTTGGGCCCCAACGGGGGGTGGATTTGGGGGCGGTCCCACATCGA
>NW_019661037.1:0-302 GCF_002806865.2 Cucurbita pepo subsp. pepo
GCAAATTCTCAGATGCAACAATACTCAACAGAATTCAGATAATAGTTAATTTCACAACAGGAGAAAAGATTTCGGCATAATCAATACCTTTTCTTTGTGAATATTCTTTAACTACTAACCGAGCCTTAAACCTCCTTCTGCCATCTGGTTCAGCCTTGATTCTGAACACCCATTTATTCAACAGAGCTCTCTTTCTTATAGGTAACTCAGTCAGCACCCACGTATTATTATTTTCAAGTGAGCTCATCTCATCANATAGGTAACTCAGTCAGCACCCACGTATTATTATTTTCAAGTGAGCT
>NW_019661038.1:0-302 GCF_002806865.2 Cucurbita pepo subsp. pepo
ATCTTTATGGTTCCAGAAACTAGACAAAATAAGGAGTCTGTTGAAGGAAACTTGAGATAATTCGGATACTGAAATCTCAAGAACGGAAATCCCAAATGTCGACGACGAGGTAAGTAGTGACCTTGGATGTTTTGTTAAAAAATACTTGTAGGAATCCATTGGATTTTACATATGAACCCTAAAACAAGTATGAATTTAGGATNTGAGTTAAGGCCCTGAACTGATCAGAATGCTCAGGATTTAAGTGACGTTAAAATAACTCACTAAATGAACTCCTAGGATGACTTATGAAAATTTGAAAG
>NW_019661039.1:0-302 GCF_002806865.2 Cucurbita pepo subsp. pepo
GTGGGCGCAAAATGCTATCCTGCTCTATTGGTGCGTAGCAAAAGAAGCCTGCTCATGCTGCTTCGGCGGCGCTTTTTTGCCTTCTCTTCCCTCTGGTCGGGAGGGCTAGTGGACACGGGGAGGGAGCTGGCGAAGCGTGTCGTTCGTAATGCAAAGAAAGAGACCACTACTTCGCTTCTTTCTTGGANAACCAGGACCAGGAACCCATTCGAATTTGGATCCTGATATGTCGGTGCTTTTTAACCGTAGGCATCTTGCCATGAAGTTGGTGGGCTCATCATGAATTAGGTCGGGGTGGCTGG
>NW_019661040.1:0-302 GCF_002806865.2 Cucurbita pepo subsp. pepo
GAATAGTCTTTTAGAGAGATACAATGTAAAACATAAAGTGGTGACACCTTATCACCCACAAACCAATGGGTAAGCAGAGGTCTCCAACAGAGAAATTAAAAGTATTTTGGAAAAGGTGATACAACCCAACAGGAAAAATTGGTCGGTGAAACTTGATGATGCATTATGAGCATACAGGACAGCCTTCAAAACCCCTTTAGGAATGTCTCNATACAACCCAACAGGAAAAATTGGTCGGTGAAACTTGATGATGCATTATGAGCATACAGGACAGCCTTCAAAACCCCTTTAGGAATGTCTCC
>NW_019661041.1:0-302 GCF_002806865.2 Cucurbita pepo subsp. pepo
TCATTTCTAGTACAAAAATTTCATGGATTAGAGGTCTCGCCTTGTGCAACGACAACTCTCTATTTTCGTAAGGCTAGTCAGATATCTCATGACCACTCTTTTCCTCCTCACCATATCTAGACACTATAATGTTGATCCAGTATTGTCTTATATAGTTAACGTTCACTCTTTAACNTTTACAACATATCATATACTGCTTACTTGGTCGCGGGAGACGTGTCATCGAGCTGAGTCATAGAGATATACGACTCATTATATTTGAAATCAGCCTAACTTCATATTCGACATTTTATACTTACCAT
>NW_019661042.1:0-302 GCF_002806865.2 Cucurbita pepo subsp. pepo
TGAAATACGGCTCTAAAACGGCCTCGAATACCTTAATCGGGACCGAAAATAGATCCGGGAGGGTCAAAGTGGAAACCGGGCTGAAAATAGGTGAGCCGAGCCGAACAGCCGCTGGAGCCGCGGGAGGAGCCGCCGGAGCGTCACTGGAGGGAGCCCGAGCCGTTTGCGCCGAGCCGAGCCGAGGACTACCGCGGCACTTTGTGACAATGTGGCAGCNGCACTTTGTGACAATGTGGCAGCAGCAGAGAAAGCCACGTCGAACGGTAGTGTCGGGTCGAAGCGCGGGTCACAGTCCGGTTCGG
>NW_019661043.1:0-302 GCF_002806865.2 Cucurbita pepo subsp. pepo
ATTTCTTATCAAAAATTTAGGAAATTTGAAATATTTTCTAGTCATTGAATTTTCTCGATCTAGAAAAGGGATTTTTATGTCTCAAAGGAAGTATGCTCTAGACATACTTCAAGACACAGGTCTTACAGGAGCACGTCCAGACAAATTTCCTATGGAGCAAAATCTGAAACTTTCTTTAACTGAAGGAGAGAAGTTGAATGATCCAAGTAAATACAGACGGTTGATTGGCAGATTAATATATTTGACCGTCNTCTTACAGGGGCACGTCCAGACAAATTTCCTATGGAGCAAAATCTGAAACT
>NW_019661044.1:0-302 GCF_002806865.2 Cucurbita pepo subsp. pepo
CGACGCTTCCGAACACGCAACCCCCTCTAGAGCTTCAGCGATGCTTCCAGACGATGCAACCCCCCTGGAGCTTCAGCGACGCTTCCAGACGACGCAACCCCCTCTTGAGCTTCAGCGACGATTCCGGACGATGCAACCCCCTCTAGAGCTTTAGCGACGCTTCCGAACGACGCAACCCCCTCTAGAGTTTCAGCGACGCAACCCCCTCTAGAGCNATTCCGGACGATGCAACCCCCTCTAGAGCTTTAGCGACGCTTCCGAACGACGCAACCCCCTCTAGAGTTTCAGCGACGCAACCCCCT
>NW_019661045.1:0-302 GCF_002806865.2 Cucurbita pepo subsp. pepo
TCAGATTAACATGAAATATCTAATTTAGATCATAAAGGTTGAATTTGATTAAATATATATTATCTTGTGGATTTTATTCTCGTACCATTTACCTAAATTAGATCTAATGATTAGTTAAGATCGTGGATTTTATTTTGGTTATTTGGGTAAATTAAAAATTTAGGTAAATTTAATGTTTTTTTTTTTTTTTTTTTTNTTTGGTTATTTGGGTAAATTAAAAATTTAGGTAAATTTAATGTTTTTTTTTTTTTTTTTGCTAACAAAAAAGGTGTATGGCCGGAGTCCAAGAGTTTTGGAGAACA
>NW_019661046.1:0-302 GCF_002806865.2 Cucurbita pepo subsp. pepo
GGGAGTCGAAACAACGCAAACTCCAGAAACGGATAGAATTTCTTAGGTCCATTCCCAACTTTGGCTTATTCATTTGATAGCATTGTTGGGGCCGATCTTTGAGGTCTGAAAATGGCGGGTCACACTTAAGAATAATTACTAAGAGTTAGTATATTCTTGACCAAAGTGGCAATAACTAAAANGAAATGGCGGGTCACACTTAAGATTAATTACTAAAACACTATAGGAATAAGAGTTATTATGGGATTAGTGTTNACACTTAAGAATAATTACTAAGAGTTAGTATATTCTTGACCAAAGTG
>NW_019661047.1:0-302 GCF_002806865.2 Cucurbita pepo subsp. pepo
GCACGACACCGTATGACACCTCACAAAAATCATGTCTACTCGTGGTAGAATGAAAATGGCTCCAAATGTACTATAGGGGTACCATGGTGTTAGCTCTCCACCACCCCTGGGCCCTGTGGCCTAAGTGAGCTACCCTGTGGCACATACGTGTGTNAAGTCCCGATGAGATGAACGACACGCGGGCCCATTCTCGATGGCACGATTGAACGAGTTATGATGACCGACGACATCCCGAGACTCGGGATGGCGTCAAGACATATAGACCCCATCGATGGGGATCGAGATGGCAAGATGAGATGCGA
>NW_019661048.1:0-302 GCF_002806865.2 Cucurbita pepo subsp. pepo
AGTAAGCCGAGGCCCAACGTTTAGCCTTGGCCCAGTAGCCTATCACAGCCCGCGACCCGAAGCACGACCCGAACCGGACTGCGACCCGCGCTTCGACCCGACACTACCGCCCGACGTGGCTTTCTCTGCTGCTGCCACGTGTCACACAGCGGAGCGGCAGTCCTCGGCTCGGCTCGGCGCAAACGGCTCGGGCTCCCTCCGGTGACGCTCCGGCGGCTCCTTCGGCGGCTCCAGTGGCTGTTCGNTCCAGTGGCTGTTCGACTCGGCTCACCTGTTTTCAACCCGGTTTCCACTGTTTCGAC
>NW_019661049.1:0-302 GCF_002806865.2 Cucurbita pepo subsp. pepo
ATGCCAGGCCTACCTCGTAGGCTAGTCAACAAAATCTATAATCTAGAGCAATGATACCAACTATAACGACCATAGTTTTCTACTTACTTAAAATCACTACCACATACATGACGTGACATCTTGTGGAAAAATATTCATTTAAAATGTCTTCATAAAACAATGTTACATGTTTAAGAAAAAAATCTTAAAATAATACAATTGAAAAATTAAGATTGACATAAGTAAAAAAANAAAAAAAAAAAAAAAAAACCTATACTAACCTACAGTTTACGAAATTAAGTGCAACTACCCTATGCATGTGC
>NW_019661050.1:0-302 GCF_002806865.2 Cucurbita pepo subsp. pepo
CTAGTTTTCAAAACTACTTCTTTGCTACAATTGAACAATATATATATTGTAGAATGGGATTAACTTCCTTCAAGTTTATGTAGTTTATTTTTATTACTATGTTTACTTCTATCTCATGTTCCTCCATTTGTANTTGTATTTACTTTATTTTATACAAAAGTTCACCGTAATTAATAAATCCAAGTGCTTAATACATTCCCTATAAGAATAAACTTGTTTGTATCAGGATAAATTACAATTAATACGGAGAAAAGAAATCCTAAAAATAAGTAGAAGGTTGAGAATTTCACTCAACCACACAA
>NW_019661051.1:0-302 GCF_002806865.2 Cucurbita pepo subsp. pepo
AAGCTCTCATGCCTTTGCTTTGGGCTTCCCCAAAAGGCCTTGTACCAAAGAAGATAGTATTTCTTGATTATAAACCTACGATCATTCCCTAAATTAGCCTAAATTAGTGTGAAACCAGCCCAAACTTCTTTCATTCGAGCTGAATTTAGATTCACGTAGAATTGTTGAGTGCTGGGAGAGGAAAGGCTTTAAAGCTTGTAGAACAGAATGACATGGAAGGCCTTTTTTTTTTTTTTTTTTTGAATCATTGTAACTNGAACTTTTGTGATATGAACCAAGAGACATCAATCATACAATATGCT
>NW_019661052.1:0-302 GCF_002806865.2 Cucurbita pepo subsp. pepo
CGCTAACGTAAAGCGAGGAGTTGAGCCTGAACTGGCGAAACAAAGTCACTTTCAGAACCATACTTCCTACAGCTAACACGTGTCCAGAACGCACAGCGCAACCAAACGGGAGCTGCTATACCGAATCCCCCGCTGCCCATCGGGGACCAAATGGTAAGGTCATGATCCGCAGGGGAACAGATCACTCATTCTTCCATTGGGGACAGGTGCACGAACGACAACTCCAAACGTCACACATCCGTTACCTANATGTCGCGGCTGCTCCACTACGCCGCTGATATGAACCAAGAGACATCAATCAT
>NW_019661053.1:0-302 GCF_002806865.2 Cucurbita pepo subsp. pepo
AAATCATCGAGACTAATCATTCCCCACAAAAGTTTCGAGAACCGTCGACCGTGACTCGGTTTTTTTAACACGTACTTCCAACGTTCCAGATTAGGGTTTCCGAATTAGGGTTCAATTTTGTAGCACTCTTTTACTTTATAATCATTCCCCACCAAAATTTAAAATAGGTTGACCGCGAGTTGGTTTGCTTAGCACGAACTTCAAACGTCCCAGATTAGGGTTTTCGAATTAGGGTTCGATTTGAAGCACTCCGTNACGAGCCTAATCATTCCCCACAAAAGTTTCGAGAAACGCCGACCGTG
>NW_019661054.1:0-301 GCF_002806865.2 Cucurbita pepo subsp. pepo
CTCACCTAAGGTCCAACGAAACATAACAAAAAATAGTAATATAGTTTGAGAACGCTACACGGCTCAACAAGTACACCCACGGCCATCTTTTGATCAAAAACAAGTAGAGAGATTTGAACGTTTGATTTCTTAATCGAGAATGCATCACAAACTTATATAAAATGGGTATTGTAATATATAATGTATTAGAAAATTGGTGAAGCCAGAACTTGGAATTGGGAGCCACGTGAAGCCATTAAGACAAACCCTCCGACCAATTGATTGATTAATTAGGGTTTTGAGTCAAATTGTCAAGAAAAAA
>NW_019661055.1:0-301 GCF_002806865.2 Cucurbita pepo subsp. pepo
ATTCATACAGATATATGTGGACCAATTACCCTCGAGTCTTTAAGCGGAAAGAGTATTGCGAGGAGCAAGGCATAAGATGATTTCTAACCGCATCGGACACCCCTCAACAAAATGGTGTGGCCGAGAGAAAGAACTGGACCATTCTCGACATGGTTCAATCAATTCTCAAGAGCAAAAGGATGCCAAAGGAATTTTGGTCCGAAGCCGTGCAATGCGCCATGTACGTACAAAATCGATGTCCACATGCAAAGTTAGATGAACAAACACCACAAGAAGCTTGGAGCGGACAAAAGCCTACAAT
>NW_019661057.1:0-301 GCF_002806865.2 Cucurbita pepo subsp. pepo
ATACCTCTTTATCATTCGTAATCATTCAAATGCAGTGGCTACAAACATTAGACACTGTTAACTGTATGCCTGTAATTAGACATGTCGAATCCATTTGGATGGATGTGCATCACGATGCTTCGTTAACTGCAGAAACGCTGCACTTGTAATCGTAAACGTGTTTACTGTGCGATTGTCTTTTTGGTGTAACCTATTTTCTTGCCTCCTCCACTTCTTCCCGCATACAAATGCTATCTGCATTGTCATTTCTTACAATATCTGATTGATTTCTTGCAGGCACAGAAGATGTTGGAGAATATTT
>NW_019661058.1:0-301 GCF_002806865.2 Cucurbita pepo subsp. pepo
ATAGTGCAAAATAAATTCAATAAAAAAATAAAATGTATATAGATATTATATATAGATTCCTTTAGATTAATTAACAAATCTCCTATAGTACTCATGTAACAGCTCAAGCCCAAGTTCATCGTTAATAGGATATTGTATGTTTTGGCCCGTTATGTATCGCCGTTAGCCTCATGGTTTTAGAACGTGTCTGTAGGGAGAAGTTTTCACACCTTTATAAGGAATGTTTTGTTTCTCTCTCCAATGTGGGACCTCACAACTCGTAACATGAACTATTAGAGATTAACGACTCCCATGTTGCACT
>NW_019661059.1:0-301 GCF_002806865.2 Cucurbita pepo subsp. pepo
GCGAGGTTGGTCCCTTTTTGGCTAGCCAAGGTCCATCCTTCGACTGGCACACCATTGAATGCCACACTCTTCTTAGGTAACCCCGGTCTCTAATTTTCGAATGAATCATTGTTTATAAGGGTGTAGAAACTTCTCCCCTAACAGACGCGTTTTAAAAACTTTGAAGGAAAGTCGGGAAGAGAAAGCCCAAAGAAAACAGTATCGGGTTACAATGGGTTTGGGCCGTTACACTATTAGTACCCTTTGTTCTTATGCAAATCTTTTTTTTTTTTCAGGGCTTTGTACGGCATCGATTGCACTT
>NW_019661060.1:0-301 GCF_002806865.2 Cucurbita pepo subsp. pepo
AAACCTCCGAGTCTTGCTCTGCTGTTGCTGTCCTCATGGCCACTGTCGCCTTCGCCGCTGCCTTCACTGTCCCCGGTGGACTCAACTCCAAAACTGGCTCTCCGGTTCTCCTCTCTGACCCTATCTACATGTTGTTCACCGCCTTAGACATCGCCTCCCTCATCTCATCGCTCTCCTCCTTGGTTCTGTTTCTCTTGATCTTGACCTCCCCTTTTGAGATCGATGCTTTTCGACAAGAATTGCCAATTCAATTGTCCTTCGGATTCAATCTGCTGTTCTTGTCGGTGGCGAGCACGATGAT
>NW_019661061.1:0-301 GCF_002806865.2 Cucurbita pepo subsp. pepo
ACAAACAAACTTGGCATTGTCACATAAGGTTTTCCATCGAAGTCATCCCGAATATAATATAACAATAGTGGTCTTACAGGTTCAACATATCCTATTGCAACACTGGGTAAAATAATCCATGACTTCACTTAATTGAGTATATGAATCTACAATATTGGGATATCAATGATCTTCCAAAATCCAGCAATCCATAACATTTACTTAGAATTACAATCTATCCAGGTGAAAACGGGATGCGAGAAACTACCCATCATCATGGTTTCCTTAAAAAAGATTGATAGCAGAAAGTCAAACATAAACA
>NW_019661062.1:0-301 GCF_002806865.2 Cucurbita pepo subsp. pepo
TGAATTGATCTTGTTATGGAGTCGTGATTGATGTTTCTTGCATTATAGGTTGGACGCCTACGGCTCGAAAACCGTCTCTTTCAAATGGTAAGCTTTTATAATGGCCAGTAAATGTGAGCTGACTTCGTTGTTAGAGATGCATCATGGAAAGAACTAGGCTGTATTGACTAAGCTTCTGAATTTGTTTATTCCTAGCACAAGTGACCAACTAGTTCCTATTTAAATGTTATTGCTTAAGAAATGAAATGTTTAGATTAATGAATCTTTGCTAGCTTTCAAGAATATGCTTTCCCTCCCACTT
>NW_019661063.1:0-301 GCF_002806865.2 Cucurbita pepo subsp. pepo
GAGAATCGCTCCTTGCGAAAATGTATCCAAACCCAGTCACTTGGTTGAAAAATGATTTCCTTTCGTCCTTCGTTAATTCTTAAAGAAACTTTGAAATTTTGTTTCACATTTCTCTCCACCTCTTTATGTAATATTTTGATAAAATTTGTCTTACTTGTGGCTGCTTCACTTGCAAAAATATTAGAATGAATAAGAAGCAAATCAAGAGGCGTAAGAGAATTAAATCCATAAACAACTTCAAAAAGGAAAACAATGAGTAGTACTGTGAATTGTTTATTATATGTAAACTCTTCAAATGGCA
>NW_019661064.1:0-301 GCF_002806865.2 Cucurbita pepo subsp. pepo
AGGAGCTAATTAAAGGCAGCATTATGATCATCACACATTTGGGTTGCTTCTAAATGACCCAAGAGCCTTCACAGCACCTGCTCGCAGGATGAATTGGTGGTAGAAAGCTGCAATGGCTGCTCCTATGAAGGGTCCAACCCAAAATATCCACTGCAAACAAGTATCCATACTAATTAGTTCCCAAAACCAAATATTTGAGTCATCAACGTTTCTCTTTTTGAAATGTTGGATTCTTTTATGAAACATTATCAAATCAAGAAGTTTAGATGGATTTTTTAGTTCGATAACATGTGAGAATGGA
>NW_019661065.1:0-301 GCF_002806865.2 Cucurbita pepo subsp. pepo
GGACGAATCCTTTTGAAGAGGGAGAAGATGATAAGAATCACGGTGTTCCAAATGTTCCAACTGGACCTATTACATGATCCAAGGCGAAGAAGATTCAACAAACATTCATTCTTCATCTACAAAATTGGATTGGCTCAGTTCAATCATCATTTCTAGAATTAGAAGCTGAAACGATTGACGAAGAACAATTGAATATTTGCACGGTTGAAGTTGGAAAACTTTAAAATGTCATGAGTGAAGCCCAATAGATTTCAAGCTTATCTCCTTAGCCACTCGAACATATCAACGTTTGTTGGAAGAC
>NW_019661067.1:0-301 GCF_002806865.2 Cucurbita pepo subsp. pepo
GGAATTTTAGTCCACTTGTTTTCGATTGGGACATCTAATTTATTCTGGCCATTCTTCTTGTTATCCCTAACTTTTTGGTCGATATCATTCCATCTAAAATTAGGTGGCGATGCCAACCATGGATTCATTTATAAAAATTTTAAATTTTAATTAACATAATTATCTGTCCACACGGTGAATGGTGTTCATCAAGTTCATCCTTTTAATTTTAATTGATTCAATTTACAAAACTTAGATTATTTTTTATTAGTTATTGTTTATTAATAGCATCAAATACATTAATTTCCCCCAAAAAAAGATT
>NW_019661068.1:0-301 GCF_002806865.2 Cucurbita pepo subsp. pepo
ATCACTTACTTCTCAATGAATTTCCTCTGCTGCTCTCCTTCGGCCCAGTTGAAGAAATCGTCAACTTCCTGAGCAGTTGGAACATCTGTTGCAGAGGAGTTCTGCAGCTGTATCCTATCATCAGTGGTACTTGACACCTTTGTAGAAGAGCTCGGCGTTCGTATGCTGTCGGCCTTCCTTATCAAACTACAAGGAGTGGATTCCCTACTGCTCCCCAGTAAAATGAACACTGGTTAGAATTCGATTCTAAACAAAAACTACAGAACAATTCATATATGTAAACAAAGCCAGAGGATGGAGG
>NW_019661069.1:0-301 GCF_002806865.2 Cucurbita pepo subsp. pepo
AAGTGCCAAACTAACTTTAAGCATAAATCACAACTTTTCAATAAACATGATGGATATCTCTACGTATTATCAATATCTCTACGTGTGATTCATTGAGACGTAAACTTCTCCCCCTTTTTCTTTGTTCTTTGAAGAAAAAGGGTGATGAACAGATATCTTCATTTTTATATTTATTATTCGGATTAATGAACTAAATCAGATAGTTATATGAATGAAAGAAAACAGCTTAGTTAAATAAAAATTAAAACACGCAAATATATATATATATAACTTACCTTCTCGCATCTGAGAAAGAACAGTC
>NW_019661071.1:0-301 GCF_002806865.2 Cucurbita pepo subsp. pepo
ACACCTCATCTAAATAAACAACACTTATGGAAGAAACTAGAGAGCAACTCAATTTATATTCATAATGTTACAGACGATAACACGATTAATAAAATTGGTTCTCTGTTCGCCTATCAACGATGCACCTTTCTCCTCCTCCTTGGACCCTATACAAAATGACACAAACTCGATTTGTGTACCCAAAACCCGAGAGAAAAAAAGAAAACACACGACATTAAAAAAAACAAAAAAAAAGACTGTAGCAAACTTCCTAAATCCATCCGTCTTCATTGATGGGCTTCTTCACATCACACTTCCAAAT
>NW_019661072.1:0-301 GCF_002806865.2 Cucurbita pepo subsp. pepo
GTGCATTAAAGGTAAACAAGAGTTCTGAGACTTTATTAACTGTGCTTATTTTCTTAAACGCCTGCTGCATCCAGCTTAACGGGAGAAAAGAAGAATTAATAACGTTTGAAACAAAAGATTCAGTAACAAATACCAAGAGGGAAAAGAAGTTTCGGAATGCATGATGTTTTCTGATTTTAAAATAAGAAGAATATAAGAAGAATGATCAAGAAACGAAATCTCTAGCTTCTTGTCTCCACATTGTCTCAGTTCTTATTTCTGAATTTCACGATGTGTGATTGTTTCAGAGGAACTTAGATCA
>NW_019661073.1:0-301 GCF_002806865.2 Cucurbita pepo subsp. pepo
AGAAACCAGTCAAGCCCGAATTCTATCTCCAGCCCATTTGTAGAACCCGAAGCCAAAGTTTCCTCAACCCAGCCAATTCGCTCTGCAGCCAAACGCGTCCGTGGCCCATCCCAGGAACAGAAGCCCAGCAACCCACACCTACATCCAACAACCCGGGATCCAACCCAAACCCGCGACTCTTACCGACCTCGACCCAATGCCACCTGTACTACGTGCCACGTCCTGCTGCAGCCACATGGCACCCAGTGGCGCAAACGTACCCTCAGTTTCACTCGGCGTAAAGGGCTCGCGGCGATGCTCT
>NW_019661074.1:0-301 GCF_002806865.2 Cucurbita pepo subsp. pepo
CAGCTATCATTTGATCTTGTGTTTGAGAAGGAATTTGAGCTCTCCCATAATGGGAAGGGTGGAAGTGTTTACTGTGCTGGATACCAGGCTTATGCCGAGGATCAAGATCCATATCCTTTCTTTCCTTTTTGAGGATTTATATTTCCCCTTAGATTAACGATAATAAGCTTATGTATTATTTGAAGATTATATTTGTTAGTGTCTCATGGCCGGCCTTAAAGTTTATAGTAGTTCGTATAGGTGATCAAAAGATTTGATGTATGCATATTTTTATTAATTAGCTTAATTAGAATTTTTGAAG
>NW_019661075.1:0-301 GCF_002806865.2 Cucurbita pepo subsp. pepo
ATCCATATCCATACGCATAATATGACGTGTTCACCCAACTGGACTGTTTCTATGCCACGTCACTCGCTTCATAATTCTTTCCACTTCATTTCCTTCCTTCCTTTTCTTTTAATGAAAATGAAAAAAAAAAAAAACTTTTAACTCCAAACTTCAATTTTATTATTTAAACTTTATATTTTGACAAAAAAGAAATTCAATCTCACCACTTTGACTTCAAATTAGAAAGGTTTCTAAAGCATGTGATTGCTATATAATATAAAACTATTTATTATTATTATTATTATTATTATTATTATTATTA
>NW_019661076.1:0-301 GCF_002806865.2 Cucurbita pepo subsp. pepo
ATGTACCCGACCCGACATATGTTATGCTGTGGGAATTGTCAACAGATATCAGTCCAATCCGGGACATGTTCATGGACTGCCGTTATGAATATCCTCAAGTATCTTAGGAGAACGAGGGACTATATGCTAATGTACGGTGCTAAGGATCTGATCCTTACAGGGTACATTGACTCAGATTTTCAGACCGATGTAGATTCGAGGAAATCGACATCAGGATCTGTCTTCACTCTAAACGGAGGAGCAATAATATGGAGATCCTATCACTTTTTATTGTGATAACAGTGGAGCAGTTGCAAATTCA
>NW_019661077.1:0-301 GCF_002806865.2 Cucurbita pepo subsp. pepo
AATATCTATTAGTGGTGGACTTGAGTTGTTACAAATGGTATCAAAGTCAATCCTCAGACGGCGTGAGACACCAATCGGAGTAGGGCTAGACCATCTTCATAGTAAACGCTGTAACGGCCCTGGCCCACGGCTAGCAAATATTGTCCTCTTTAAGCATTCTTTTTCAGGTTTCCCCTTAAGGCTTTAGAATGCGTCTGCTAGGGAAAAGTTTCCATATCCTTATAAAAGGGTGTTTCGTTCTCCTCCCCAACCAATGTAGAATATCACTTTTAAAACCATGAGGCTAACAGATACGTAACGA
>NW_019661078.1:0-301 GCF_002806865.2 Cucurbita pepo subsp. pepo
TGGGGAATTAGGTGACCAAAAAATTAAATGAATTGAAGAATTTATTCAAATTTATTAAAAATAAATACCAATTTTCTATTAATAGAAAGAGAATCTTAATGGGCATAATTATAAGCTAATGAGAAGGTATGGATGTTGACCCATCAACAAAACTAATAATAATAATAAATAAATAATTTTAATTATCCAAGTGGGGGTATTATTTATTTTTATTGCCTTTATTTATGTCTTTTTATTCTAACTAATTCTTGTTGAATTTGTATTTTTCTACCATTTTTTAATTTATATTTCTCTTTCTCTT
>NW_019661079.1:0-301 GCF_002806865.2 Cucurbita pepo subsp. pepo
TCTCATGAAATATTTTATGGTTCCAGAAACTAGAACATCGATGACGACGGAGGTCCCGGACATCGCCAACGAGGTAAGTACCCATCATGGACTTTTCTTAAAAAATATTTGTAGGAATTACTTGAATCTGTGTATGAATCCTAAACTAAGTATGATTTAAAAGATTATGGAAGAAAAATACCAAGAACCAAGAGTTAAGGCTCTGAACCGATTAAATTGCTTGGGATTTAAGTAACGTTAAAATAATCCACTAAATGAACTTTGTTGCCTATAAAAATTTAATAATGAGTATATTATGACA
>NW_019661080.1:0-301 GCF_002806865.2 Cucurbita pepo subsp. pepo
AATCACTATCGATAAAACCAACTAGTTCTTTAGGACCTCACGTTCTTTGATTCTTCAAATCGTAGCTTGTGGTTCCGTTCACATAGCGGAGAATTTTCTTAATTGCTTGATGATGCATCATAGTGGGCTTTTTGATGTACCTACTCATTATCCCAACAGCATATGAAAGGTCTAGATGAGTATGAGTAAAGTACCTTAGCCTTCTGATGACACGCCTATACTTAGTGGAATTTACCAAGTTTCCTTCAACATCTTTCCTAAGTTGTAACTTTGCTAACATGGGATACTTGGTCGGGTTGCA
>NW_019661082.1:0-301 GCF_002806865.2 Cucurbita pepo subsp. pepo
GTCTTACGAGACCAGTGCCGTGATCATACACAAAATTTCATCAAAATTCATATATATTGTAAGTGAATAACCGTAGATTGTTCAATCATTTGATAACCGTGGTCTTACTAGACCAGTGCTGTGATCATACACAGACGAGGATGGCTTGTCACTTGGTTTTTTTTTAATTATTATTTTATTTTTTACTTCTTATCTTCTTATTTTGAAGAGATATGGCTCATCACTTTATTTTTAAATTTTTTTGTCATCCAAATTTTAAGAACTAAAAAATGATTTTTATTTTTGTTTTTGAAATTTGACC
>NW_019661083.1:0-301 GCF_002806865.2 Cucurbita pepo subsp. pepo
GCGTTGAGGCAAAAGAATCAAGAACTGATAAACAAGCAGATTCTCCTGCTCCCCAACAGCCAATTTCAAAGGAACAGACGCCAAAAAGCTTGGTTAGAGCTGAATCATTGGAAAAACCCAAGGAAGGAAAGAAAAAGAAGAGGTCATTCTTCCCAAGAATTCTAAGATTGTTAGGCAAACATAAGTCAAGTGGAAAGAAGGCTACATAACATGTTAAGTCTAATGACAAGATTCTTCTCTTTTTAATACATTAATACGACCTTCATCTCTTTATTATACTAGCTTAGATCCATGTGTCTTC
>NW_019661084.1:0-301 GCF_002806865.2 Cucurbita pepo subsp. pepo
TAAATATCCTAGTGTCAACTGTGGATAGCTTAGACACCAGTTTCCATTTTGAAGTTATTGACTATTGAGAGGTTGAAGGATGTGTGAATCAAAGAGAGTAGAAGTTTCGAAGCATCGATGTTTAGTATGCACATGTGAAGACTGTACAAGAGTTTAAGATTCTGGTTATATGAAATTTTGAGGGAGATAAAAGATTGGAGCCTGGAATGGGAGCATGAGAACGGGTTGATCCCTTTTTCAGAGTAAGTGTTGAGCATGATATCCATGATCATGTTCTTTAGATGAAGTTTCTCAGGAAAGC
>NW_019661085.1:0-301 GCF_002806865.2 Cucurbita pepo subsp. pepo
AAGGTCTAATACAAAGTTTGATAGCATTTGGAGGTCATCTATATCATGAACCGAAAGTAGATTACCTTAGGGGCATTATAGTCATTTTACACGGTTACTTGGTTTAGCTCCTTAACCTTATCCAATGACCATCAAATTTCATGTATGACTTTAGCATACCATAATATGCTCAGCATTAAAATTTCATAGGTAGTAGAGTTCATTTAGTGGGTTAATTTAACATTATTTAAATCCTTAGTAATTTGATCGTTTTAGGGCCTTAACTCTGGGTTCTTTGAGTTTTTCTTTTATATATCCTTAA
>NW_019661086.1:0-301 GCF_002806865.2 Cucurbita pepo subsp. pepo
GAGTGTGATGAAAATGAGAAAACAAAAACCAATAAAATAAAGATAAGATAGGATAAAATTTAGCAGAATTTAAAACCATACAACACCACAACTATAATATAGGTGTTCAACATCTACGCCCATACCAACCCTCGAGTGCATTTGGAGAGTTATCCAAAGGTGGAAAGGACCATTTTATCCCTCGAGATTGACTTTAGCCATTTATTCTATTTTTTTCCCGTTTTCTTTAATACCTTTTTAGGTTCCTAGGTTCATGTGAGTTTTCTAATTCAATTTGAAATTCAACTCTAAGGAATAAGAT
>NW_019661087.1:0-301 GCF_002806865.2 Cucurbita pepo subsp. pepo
TAGTTCAGCTTCATCAGATGGAGCCATGACCACCATGTTCGGCAAACAAGCCATGTAATATTATATCAAATGCTCCACAATGTGTCGGGTCATCCGCACCAACCAAATCAGCTCGATCCATTGCAAACCGGACAGAGAGTTTCTAAAGATCTACATCATGCACCACTTCGATGATCAATCCTGCATATAAGATAGTAATAAGGCGAACACAACATTTTCAACTGAAATTAATCTTTTTCACAACTTTCATCTCATCAAACCCTCTTTGAAGGAAGGATGAGTATATAGCACAAAATGGCTT
>NW_019661088.1:0-301 GCF_002806865.2 Cucurbita pepo subsp. pepo
AATGGTTAGTTTTAAATGTTTTTATTATGATTATTTTTTTTTTCCAAATATTTGGGTATTCTTCGCTTCTTCTTTTGACTCTTATCTAATATCAAAATTTTCAATACCTACCGCTTCTTTCACTATTACTCTTCACTTCCATAATTCAAATTTCATGCTCTAGAACTCCGTTCAGAACAATTTAGATGGCACTCATGACGAGTTTAAGGTACTTTACAGGCCTGTCAACCCTAATTTTAAATAATTTTTATTATTCCATGTTAATAATAATTTTATTTATTTATTTTCTATGTTACAATAT
>NW_019661089.1:0-301 GCF_002806865.2 Cucurbita pepo subsp. pepo
ATCGACGTTCATCTCCCAATTTTGCCACTTTTGAAGAACGACGAAATCCCAAGCTTCTTGCATCCAAATAACATTTATGGCGTTTTGGGGAATGTTCTGTTATCCCAATTCAGTAAATTATCGACACCCTTTTGTATTTTGATGGATACTTTCGATGAACTCGAGAAAGATATCATCAATTACATGTCTAATATCATTCCTTTGAAACCCATTGGGCCATTGTTCTTAAACTCTCAAAATGTGGAAACAGAGGTCTCTGTCGACTGCTTAAAAGCAGAGGATTGTATGGAATGGCTAAACT
>NW_019661090.1:0-301 GCF_002806865.2 Cucurbita pepo subsp. pepo
ATGACTCGAACAACCTAAATAAAGTTCATGATCAAACACAATTCTTTATTTTTCGAATTGGGTCGGGTTGGATTATCAAGTTGTTGTTACACTAATGACTAAAATTTCATAAATCTCAAATATCAAACATTCACAAGTCACAACTCATTACTAACATTGGTTATAAACGTCAAATATTCATAAGAATCTTAAAAGTAGGGTAGGTTGAGCTATAACTCTATTTTCGAGTACCTGACCAAAAAAATATTAACTAGCAAATTGACTCGAACTTTTGTTATCCAACCCAAATTGAAGAGAAAAA
>NW_019661091.1:0-301 GCF_002806865.2 Cucurbita pepo subsp. pepo
ATATATATATATATATATATATATATATGATTTTGTTTATTATAATTTATAAAGAAATCTTAATTTAAAATGAGGAATGAATGGCAACATTGAAATTAGTAGCCTCAAACGCCCTATTTTGGAGATTATGTATTTTACAATTTTATTTTTGAAAAAATATTTTAAAATGATGTAATTTAAATAGTAGAAATTTATGAAAATACGTATCCATGAAATATATAATTACACTAAAAGAATATTTTTTTAAAATATATAAATATATTATTTTATGCTATAAACTTATAAACTTATTTAATTTTCG
>NW_019661092.1:0-301 GCF_002806865.2 Cucurbita pepo subsp. pepo
AAAATTTTTCTCTGATTTGCATCAGATCTCAAGATGGTGGCCTTGAGAGGAGGCATAAAGGGTAACATTTTTACCCTTTAGAGTACGACTCTTCTTTCAGAACACACAATACTCATAAATATTCAAAACTACTACTTTCTCAACACATAGGCCTTGAANCATAGCAAAAAATACTACTCAATGTACTCTATAAAACTAGAGGTTGAATATAGATGAATCTATCTCTAATAGAAAGATATATAATATAGATGAATCTACATTATATATCTTTCTATTAGAGATATCATCTCAATTACATATA
>NW_019661093.1:0-301 GCF_002806865.2 Cucurbita pepo subsp. pepo
CGTAGAAGTGTAATTACCCTGATTGGAGTTCCAATAGGGGCAAACATTCCCTGACGAATGAATGCAATACATGGAAGGCTTGAATCTTCTTTGTATTGTTTCTTATAATTGTTCGTTCGGGTACATGGAAGTGATCAGTTGTTGGATTCATATTAGGGGGGGTTGGGCAAAGCCTAATGATCTGAACCNGGGGGGTTGGGCAAAGCCTAATGATCTGAACCCTTTACTTGTGGAATCTAGAGAAGAAGCTTTCGCGGAATATATATATAGAACTCTTAACACAGAAGTGGCAATTTTGTGA
>NW_019661094.1:0-301 GCF_002806865.2 Cucurbita pepo subsp. pepo
CTTCCCTACCTTGAGCATTAATTCTTTCTAAATCATATATGACTTGAGTTAGACCAATGCTATAAGAGCTTGCGTTATGACTTTCCACGTTAATTGGCCCAGAACGTCTAGGAAGATCATCTAGGACCTCAAAACTCCTTGTACGATTCAGGTCAATTAGAGAATCACCATCATCACTATTGTATGTGGTGTCAGAATAATGGCTACTTGCTTNATTAGAGAATCACCATCATCACTATTGTATGTGGTGTCAGAATAATGGCTACTTGCTTGATCTTGAACAGAATTATCCAATCGGGAG
>NW_019661095.1:0-301 GCF_002806865.2 Cucurbita pepo subsp. pepo
TTTGTGAGAAATACTATCCTGCTCTAGCGAGATTGCGAAACCGAAAAGCATTTATGCAATTGGAACAGGGTAATAGGTCAGTAGAGGAGTATGAGGCGGAATTCACACGATTATCCAGATTTGTTCCTCTTATGGTTGCTACTGAGGAAGAGAAGACGGATCTCTTTATTTAGGGTTTGAGGCAAGAGATACAGGGATNTAGGGTTTGAGGCAAGAGATACAGGGATCCGTGTCTACCCATGCTTCTCAAGATTTTGTTGCGGCTTATAATGCTGCAGTGAAATTAGATGCTAGCACCCCG
>NW_019661096.1:0-301 GCF_002806865.2 Cucurbita pepo subsp. pepo
CCATGCCTACGGTATATCCTGCTTAGTTTGTCTAGGTCTACCATATATAAATATTTAGTATATATATCTCTCTGAACTTTACTATCTTTACTATAAATAGTCAGCCTCCTTATTTTTATACGCCTACTTTATATTTAGTACCTTGCATATATATAAATATTTAGTATATATATCTCTAATCTTTATTATAAATAGTCAGCCTCGATATCCAACATTCTAGGGTCAAATAGTTAGTTTAATAGTTNAGCTTAGTTTGTCTAGTCTAATATATATAAATATTTAGTATATATATCTCTCATCT
>NW_019661097.1:0-301 GCF_002806865.2 Cucurbita pepo subsp. pepo
CATAACGTAGTTCTCACAATGATCCACATCAACAAATTTCATACCTTCTAAAACTTCTTTCGTAGCCAGCATCTTCATTTCTTTCATGCTCATATGTTCAAGTCTATTGTGCCATAGACTTGAATTTGAAGCACTCTCAGCAATAGCAGCTATGTTCATACCACTATAGCACCCTTAATAATCTTCCATGAACTCTTCCCTAACTTTGTTGCATAACCTATGCTGTCCAACTAACCAATAGAGATCAGGTTNCTAATGTTCACTGATTTCTTGTCGGAGTTTTTATGCAGACATCCCCTTT
>NW_019661098.1:0-301 GCF_002806865.2 Cucurbita pepo subsp. pepo
TCAATATTCAATAGAAAGAGGGGAAATTCTTCAATCCAATGTAGACCATCGACCTCCTGGGCCAGCTATCTTTCAAGGGCCTAGTCAAAGGAAAGCAGCTAGAATCCCACTCTTTAAATCGAAACCAGCTCGTATGCCAAGTATCTAATCTCTGTGTCTCAAGGAGGAAGAGTAGCAAAGCAAGGATATCGAAGGATATCGGGAGCNAGTCGCTTTTAGTTCGGGTTTTGAAAGAAAAGAAGAAAGACTAGTATAGTAGTAAGAATCAGTTAGGGAATCCCTTGTTGAAATTCCACCCGGG
>NW_019661099.1:0-301 GCF_002806865.2 Cucurbita pepo subsp. pepo
AATTAAAAAGAAAGAAAGAATTGTTTTCCTTTCCTCATTATAGTTGGTATCAAAGCTCTAGGTTATAGATCTGGTAGACTAGCCTACATATTCCATGGTCCCACCGTCGGTGCCCCGTCTCCGTCAGGTATGTCTTGCGTAAGATAAGAAAATGAAATTTCGTTGATTGTGTATGTTGTTATTGTTTGGTCATTATAAAATATAACTCATAATTAGACTTTTACTTTATTGATTGTATTGTAATTTACTNGTAGAATACTTTATGTTTTACCTTGCATGAAATGTGAATGTAAATTGTTGT
>NW_019661100.1:0-301 GCF_002806865.2 Cucurbita pepo subsp. pepo
TCTATTTATAGAGTGATATTTGCTTCTTCATGCAAATTTGCCATCACCAACACTCAAAATTCCACTCAATTTGTGGGATTACGTGGCAAGCATGCAAGTTTGAATTAACCAAATGTTGACACTCAAAATTCCACTCAAATTTTTGGAGTTTATTTAGCAAACATGCAAGCTTGGTTAAACCAAATTTTGAAACATGCAAGTTTGATTAAACAAAATTTTGACACTCAAAATTCCACTCAAATTCGTGGGATTATGNATTTACACTCAATATTCCACTAACTCAAACATGGATTAAGTGAAG
>NW_019661101.1:0-301 GCF_002806865.2 Cucurbita pepo subsp. pepo
GAGAGGGCTTTACCTCCTTCAATCAGTCCAATAGAAGAGCAAAAAGAAAGATGCTTTAACCTATTTACTTACCTTCTCGTGAAAGAGAAGACAAATCAGGTGATTGAGCAAATCTTGATTGAATTTGTTGAGTCTGAAGAATCAAAGGCAAAGGAAAGCAAAGAAAGAGAACAGACACTAAAATAGAAATAGTGAAACCAACCAACCCAAGTAAATAAAAGAAGAAGGATTTCATACGCTTTNTTGTTCGTGGAAAGAAGAAGAGCAGGTTCAGGAGCAGAGCAATGAAACCGATAGGTGA
>NW_019661102.1:0-301 GCF_002806865.2 Cucurbita pepo subsp. pepo
AAAAAAAAAAAAAAAAAAAAAAAAAAAAAAAAGTAGAAATACACATCACAAACATTTCTTTTCAAGTGCTACTTTAATAAATTGAATTGTTGAATATTGGTCTACAAAAGTAGAATTTATGAGATGGGACATTGGCAACAATACAAAATACCTTTTCACTCCCCACTTTCTACATTCAATTGAATCTATTTTTTGATTTAAATTGAAAGCAATTTGTTTCCTTTAATTTTGGAAAAAGCCTTTGTAGTTACGCGGGTATGTTAAAAAAAGAGGTGTAGAGAGAGAGAGAGAGAGAGAGAGA
>NW_019661103.1:0-301 GCF_002806865.2 Cucurbita pepo subsp. pepo
ATGCATAGCAATATCATAGCAGGAAGTACTATGTTCAAACTCTCCGTTAATACTGCAGTTTTCATCAATTAATCTGACGGCTAACAGATTCAAGCCTTCTCAGCCTCCAAACAAGACGATATCAAAGGGGAAAAGCAACGAAAACACTATTAAGAAGAAGTATAATAGTACTCACGGATTTGGATNGACGTTTTGAGATTGAACTGGTTCCATCTGTGCGGCTTTCGTCAATAATCGGATTCTCAACTTTTCAAACCTCCAACTCCTAGTGAAACAGATCTTCGATTTTGAACCAAAAATC
>NW_019661104.1:0-301 GCF_002806865.2 Cucurbita pepo subsp. pepo
TTAGTGGGTTATTTTAATGTTACTTAAATCCTGAGCATTTTAATCAGTTCAGGGCCTGAATTCACATTTCTTTTTGTTTTTCTTTCATATATCCTAAATTCAGGGTTCATATGGAAAATCGAATGGATTCCTACAAGTATTTTTTAACAAAATGTCCAAGGTCACTACTTAACTCGTCGTCGACATTTGGGATTTTCGTTCTTGAGCTTCCAGTATCCGAATTATCTCAAATTTCCTTCCACANCAAGGTCACTACTTAACTCGTCGTCGACATTTGGGATTTTCGTTCTTGAGCTTCCAG
>NW_019661105.1:0-301 GCF_002806865.2 Cucurbita pepo subsp. pepo
CTAAGAGTCATTCATCTTCTAACCAGCTCTTGGTTGGAATAGATCTGTTAAGTTCGCTTGCTTTGTGAACGTTTTGCAAGGATTCTAGAAGGACCTCTAGCTTTGCAAAATCCAGCATTGTTGGCGCTTATCACTGGCACTCCTTATCCTTAAGGTTACCTGTTGTATCATACACTGATTGGNGCATGGTGGGTTAGGAGCATTCTGTCGAAAATCTTTTTTGTTTGCCCAATCAATCTTATGTCCTCCAAGACGCACGGCGTTTTAACCGAAAGAACTTCTTGCACAATTCATGCCTTTC
>NW_019661106.1:0-301 GCF_002806865.2 Cucurbita pepo subsp. pepo
TTAATGAAACATCATGTGAGTATATTGTAGTACATCAGTCAACACATCCATGACACGTAAAACTCCCCACACATTCATGACATGTCAATTAATTTCATGCATAGAGGGTAACCAATTCATGGCAACAGCATCACATACATGAGCATGACATACATCGACATTTCACCACAAGAAAATACATAGCATAGCATANACATACCGTACGTTGACAGCACACAAGGTACGTGCGAAGGCCACAGTGCACGCACCATTACACATAGATAACTAATGCCAACAGTAAGGTTACTTACCTCCTTGGCCT
>NW_019661107.1:0-301 GCF_002806865.2 Cucurbita pepo subsp. pepo
CAGTTGAATGAGTCAATTACTTATTTATGCTTGACTGCTATCTGTTACATGGAAGTGTGTGTTGTTCTGAAGGTTTGTTTGAGCTGAGGTTTTCCTAAATTCTTTCATGAGTTAGTTGTATGAGCAAAATTCCACGAATCTTTTGTAATCTCTTTTGCCCCCCCTCCCCCATGCGCGCTCATACACATACAAAAGTTACTTTGTGCATTGTCACTTTACATAAATAAAAGAAAAAGATAGATGAAAAAAGTAGAAATGGGCAGTACAAAAAAAAAAAAAAAAAAAAAAAAAAAAAAAAAAA
>NW_019661108.1:0-301 GCF_002806865.2 Cucurbita pepo subsp. pepo
TTGAGGTATGGAAATTCCTTGGTCGTTGTTCATATCAGATTTCGTCTCTAAGTTAGATCTACCCTAGAAAGAGATTTTATCTTTATATTTCAGACCTTCTTTTTCGTTTATCAATCTATTAGAAATCAATTTATATCTTTTTCCCTTATCCAATCATTTAGATTTTTTTTTTTTTTTTTATTGAGTTCAAATCACTCAGAATCAATAAGATTTTAAATCAATTTAGATTTTTTTTTCTTATCCAATTATTTANGCAATCTACCTCAGTAGTCCAACAATATTAAAAAATTGGCCTTGAATA
>NW_019661109.1:0-301 GCF_002806865.2 Cucurbita pepo subsp. pepo
GTTTGGCCGAGTGGTCTAAGGTGCCAGATTTAGGCTCTGGTCTGAGAAAGGGCGCGGGTTCAAATCCCACTGCTGTCAAAATCATACTTTTTCAATCTCATCGTCCGACCCATGCATCGTATTGCAATCTCATGTCTAGAGATAGCTTGACTATCTTGGTTNAAAGGCAAACCAGATGCCAGATTTGGGCTCTAGTTTAAAATATGAAGAGTAGTTTAAAAGGGTATTGTTTTAAAACCAAGGGTATTGTTTTAAAACCAGTCTATTATGAAGAGACTTTAAACCAACTCCGACCAGTGTC
>NW_019661110.1:0-301 GCF_002806865.2 Cucurbita pepo subsp. pepo
AATAAAAACATGATCATATATATATAACCGTCCAAAACTTTTAACAATGGACCAATGTAAATTAAAAAAAATAATTTTATAGAGTTCAAACTTGAAACTGATGTAATGGGCTCACATAGGTTGGCTTGGATTTCCTGACATAGGTTGGCTTGGATTTCAAAGGACAGAATCGAACTTTCATTAATGATAACTTCTAGACATCAACCTAAGCTAATCAAGTAAGTGTTCTTACTATCGGCATAGTTATATTTNTATATATGTGAGTTGTTTGTGGATTGATATGCATATCATATGTTATGTA
>NW_019661111.1:0-301 GCF_002806865.2 Cucurbita pepo subsp. pepo
AAGTAAGGCAGATTTGATACAAACATTCGTCCCAAGAGAATATGGAATGTTTTGATCAAATCTGCCTTACTTGTGGTTGCTTTACTCACAAAAATAATAGAATGAATAGAAAGCAAATCAAGAGGTGTAAGTGGATTAAATCCATAAACATTTTCAAAAGGAGAACAATGAGTGGTACTATGAATTGCTCTAAAGGAGAANATAATAGAATGTTTATGCTACGGTACTATGAATTCCTCTATTCTAAGATGTGAACTTAGGACCTCTCACACCCTAAGAAAGAATAATACCACTAGACCAA
>NW_019661112.1:0-301 GCF_002806865.2 Cucurbita pepo subsp. pepo
GTTGTTTTATTTTATTAAAAAATTTACACGTCTTTTAGAGTTATCGAGTCAGCCCGATCCTTACAGAGTGGTATCGGAGCCCAAGGTTTCTCTGTGGCTTAGCTTAAGAGGACGCCCTACCGAGACCAGGTAAGTATGCCTTAAGACTCTTAAAATTAAGTATGCCAAGAACTTTAAGTTATTAGGCACATGATCATTGGTTTATTATTTAAGANGAGACTTAAGATAATGTAAAGACCCAAGGAAAAGTAAGCAACACTTGTTCTTCCTGTACTAAGAACATGCCACCAAGAAGAGAACA
>NW_019661113.1:0-301 GCF_002806865.2 Cucurbita pepo subsp. pepo
GCACTTGTTTTGTAAGCGAGAGGTCTTGAGTTCAACTCTCATCAAGAGCATAAATTCATTTGTTCTCTCGACTTAGCTTTCTTATTGTTTTTGGGTTCTTAGATAATTAAGATCTAAATATCTTATTTTTCAACAATGTTGTTTGATTGAATTCTAAAAGTTTTATAACATTGGGTCATTTCGTATATAGCTTTAGGTTCTAGGTAGGCCAGCAAACACAGTATACAAAGTATATGTTGCTCAATGGCCATTANCGATAGAGAGACTAAAAAGAAAGATGATTCTAGTTTTTTAGAAGAAC
>NW_019661114.1:0-301 GCF_002806865.2 Cucurbita pepo subsp. pepo
ACGCCGAGAATAGGTGGGTGATTAAGTGAAGGAGAAAGGCTATACCTTGTCTTTGAAGGTCAGGTAATATCTTAAAAGGAGTAAGTAGCTTCTCTTTCATTTTCTTCGTTTACTGTCTTTGAATAAATAGTATAAACTGGGAATCTTAGCTCTGTCTCCTTTCTGATTGACTTTATACTCTCTTTGTCACTGTTAAAGTCTTATGCGCGTGTTCAAGTATTCTTTTTCACTGTGTAAAGGTATTCTGAAGCATTCAANAATCTTTAGTACTCTCTCTGACTGACCTCCTTGTTGGTAAAGG
>NW_019661115.1:0-301 GCF_002806865.2 Cucurbita pepo subsp. pepo
CTGTCCCTGAAGATCTATTTAACGATCTCATACAGGTATGTATAGATTTGGTTGAAAGGTATGTCCCCTCGGCTCTTAAGAAGATTCCTTATTCATCTTGTACTGGACTTCCGTGTCTACCGAAATGGTCATCGTCACCTGTTAGGGATTCGGCATTCGGCGTATCGGGAGCTAAGAAAACTCCCTTCCACCTGGAGCTCTTCGCAGTCTCCCTGTNTTCTAGACTATGACCATTTTCAGCCGAATGCAAAAAGTGGACATCTCAATACATTTTGCCTGTGTTTTCTTATTTCGCTTTTTT
>NW_019661116.1:0-301 GCF_002806865.2 Cucurbita pepo subsp. pepo
GCAAGGTGCTGTATCATCTTCTTCGGAATCGGGAGTTCTGTCATCGACTCAAAATGGCCGTCTCTTCTACTCCGTGTTTTCAACCGCAAATTATAACTTCTCAGTCTCCGCTCAGGTTCTTCATCTCTCTTCTGGTTAACTGTTATAGTTGGTGCTTTTCGTGACGCTTACCTGATATTCTTTCTGTTNGATTAAAGCTTCAATCTGCTAGTGGGCTTGCTTTCCTTTCCTTCTCATGGTGTCATTCATCTATTTGTCCGCCCCTTAATTACATATTGCTTTCCTTTATTATTATTTTTTT
>NW_019661117.1:0-301 GCF_002806865.2 Cucurbita pepo subsp. pepo
GTACGACTCTTCTTTCAGAACACACAATACTCATAAATATATAAAACCACCACTTTCTTAACACATAGCCCTTGAAAAACAACAATAACAAAGCAAAAAATACTACTCACTGAACNTCACACAAACACTCAATAAACACCTTAACCACTTAAACACCACTCAAATAGCTGAAAATGAGAGACCACTAAATTTACTCAAAAAACATAAAAAAGACAAATAACTACAACATAATGGCCCTCGCGTTCCACTGCCTTTAGCACCTTTTTTTAGTACTCCTTGAGCTAATCCCTCATTGTTTTCG
>NW_019661118.1:0-301 GCF_002806865.2 Cucurbita pepo subsp. pepo
GTACCGGAGGATGGATGACCTAGTGGGAGGAGGTGAACCACTTGGACTGGCAGCGCGCGAGCTGGAAGAAGTGGCCTAACTACATACCATCAGTGCAGATGAACCAAACACCTTCGCCGAAGCAGAAAAGAACCCGTGCTGGCAGAAGGCAATGCAGGAGGAGATGACATCCATCACTGAGAACAAGACGTNGAAGGCAATGCAGGAGGAGATGACATCCATCACTGAGAACAAGACGTGGAGTCTAGAGGATATGCCGTCAGGACACCGAGCCATAGGGCTCAAATGGGTCTTCAAACTG
>NW_019661119.1:0-301 GCF_002806865.2 Cucurbita pepo subsp. pepo
CACGAGAAGAATCCCTAACGAAAGCACGATAACTCAAGGTGTGTTTTGTGCTTTTTCGTAAACTCCGTTGTCGGTAACAGTCAGAAAATTGGGTTTTTCCTAATCGTTCATAGATCTGTGGTTCTAGGGATNACGAAAGCACGATAACTCAAGGTGTGTTTTGTGCTTTTTCGTAAACTCCGTTGTCGGTAACAGTCAGAAAATTGGGTTTTTCCT
This sequence comes from Cucurbita pepo subsp. pepo, assembly GCF_002806865.2. Classification (NCBI taxonomy): domain Eukaryota; kingdom Viridiplantae; phylum Streptophyta; class Magnoliopsida; order Cucurbitales; family Cucurbitaceae; genus Cucurbita; species Cucurbita pepo. Next base: position 217 of record NW_019661119.1, read on the forward strand.
AATCATTCATAGATCTGTGGTTCTAGGGACCTTGAGGCAGCAACACTTCCAGAAAAGAAAGAAGAACGACAAATAAAGAGGAAGA
>NW_019661120.1:0-301 GCF_002806865.2 Cucurbita pepo subsp. pepo
AAGGAGCAAGACAGCGAGACTCTAACTAAAAAAAAAGGGGAGAGAGTAGAGCAGTGAAATCAGGAAAAGGTTACAGAGGTCGTGTAAACAAAGAAAGAAGAAATACTTTTGAAAGAGGGGAACAAGAAGAAATCGTTCAAGAGAGAGGGTACAGGGTAATTAGAATAAGGAGTCTTGTTAAGAAGGAGTATTGTTAAAAGGAGTAGAGTCTTGCTTTTAGGTTCAGGCAATGGAATTCTAAGCCCAANTACAGGGTAATTAGAATAAGGAGTCTTGTTAAGAAGGAGTATTGTTAAAAGGA
>NW_019661121.1:0-301 GCF_002806865.2 Cucurbita pepo subsp. pepo
CGATTATGGAAATAATCACCATTCATGACCCTCGGAAGTGGACTTGAGAATCTATTAAAAGGAACTAAAGTCTACCACAAAACTCAACAACTTATCTATTTAATCTCTCTTAGCCGAAATTTTCTCATTATAGTTGATTTTCTCATCATTTTCTGTTTTTGACAGCAGTGGCACTCTGTTTTAGTTTTGTTTAAATAGTTAAAATCTCCAACACCCATNTTTTCTCATTATAGTTGATTTTCTCATCATTTTCTGTTTTTGACAGCAGTGGCACTCTGTTTTAGTTTTGTTTAAATAGTTA
>NW_019661122.1:0-301 GCF_002806865.2 Cucurbita pepo subsp. pepo
GAGCCGGCCCATCACCGCGCGGCCCGTCACCTGCGTTCGGTTTGAGACCCGCGAGCGGCCCGTTAATCCGCGCCTCGACCCAAAACGCCTGCACACACGTCGCTCTCGGATTGTGCCATGTGTCACGTCTGCAGCGCGGCTACTCTCGGCTCAGGCGGCTTCATCGGCTCGGTGGTGGCTCGGTGGCTCCGGCGGCTTATTNTGGCTCCGGCGGCTTATTGGGCTCGGGAAACTTGTTTCCAGCGGGTTTGACACAGTTTCGACCCTCCTGGACCTAGTTTCGGCCCTGTTTAAGGTAAAA
>NW_019661123.1:0-301 GCF_002806865.2 Cucurbita pepo subsp. pepo
AGAATCAATAGGTCATTGTGAGCAGTTAAGTTCTCTTGATTATAAACACTATGAAGCAAAGTAGCGAGACTCTAACTAAAAGGGAGGATTGAATGAATTTCCCCTCTCATGGAAAGTTCCGGAGGAGTACTCGGTTTACCTTTCATTTCTCTTTCTTATTCAACGAGGTAACAAAAGGTCAGGAGACAAGCAAGCAGTCAGACCGAGAAGAGGCGCGAATTGACTCAACTCTAAGTAAGTAAAGGAGAGGGAGGNGAGCTGAGAGAGAGATAAAGAATATGTATGAGAGTCAGAAGGAAGG
>NW_019661124.1:0-301 GCF_002806865.2 Cucurbita pepo subsp. pepo
AATGAATCAGCGAAAATACCTTTACTGATGAATTTTCATTTGCAAAGATTGCGGGGATATTTCAGTTGGGAGACCGTCAGACTGAAGATCTGAAGGTCATGTGTTTGATCCACGTTCACCGCACTTTGTTCAGGTTGTATAATTTGACTATTCTTTCAAAAATTAGTGATTATTTATGTTTAAAATATAATGAATTAGTGGAAATACCTTTACTTATGAATTTNTTCAAGGAGAGCGTCATATTGAAGATTTAAAGGTAAGATCCACGTTCACTGCATTAGCAATTATTTCTTTTTAAAAT
>NW_019661125.1:0-301 GCF_002806865.2 Cucurbita pepo subsp. pepo
TCTAGAGCTTCAGCGACGCTTCCGGACGACGCAACCCCCTTCGGAGTTTCAGCGACGCTGCCGAACGATGCAACCTCCTCTAGAGCTTTAGCGACGCTTTCGGACGACGCAACCCCCTCTGGAGTTTCAGCGACGCTTCCGGCCGACGCAACCCCCTTTGGAGCTTCAGCGACGCTTCCAGACGACGCAACCTCCTCTGGAGTTTCTGCGCGCTTCTTCCGGTACTTTTCTTCAATTCTCTAACAGCCTTTTGAAGCNCCTTTTGAAGCTAACTCGTTTATGTTTGCTCATAACGAAGTTC
>NW_019661126.1:0-301 GCF_002806865.2 Cucurbita pepo subsp. pepo
GGTTGACATTTGAATTAATATTAAATATTAATTAAATAATTTACTTTAATTTGAAATTAATTATTCATATTAATGGTTGAATTAAAATGAAGAAAGTCAAAATGTTGACTTGATTTAATGGAAAAATACATGTTAGTGAAATTTTGAGGTGTCAAAATTTGGTTTAACCAAACTTGCATGCGTGCCAAATAAACCCCACCAGTTTGAGTGGAATTTTAAGTGNACATAATCCTAAACATTTGAGTGGAATTTTGAGTATTAAAATTTGGTGATCTCAAATTTGCATGAATATGCAAACATG
>NW_019661127.1:0-301 GCF_002806865.2 Cucurbita pepo subsp. pepo
TTTAGAATAGAATGTTGAAGAAACGGAGTGTATAAAAAAGAGCTTAAAATCGAAACCCTAATTCTAAAACCCAAAACCGGGACGTTTGAGACACGTGCTAAAGAAACCAAGTAACTTTCTATCTTTTTCAAAACTTTTGTGGGGAATGATTAGAAATGATGATTTAGAATAGAATGTCGAAGAAGCGGAGTGTATAAAGCAGTAAAAAAGTGCTTAAAATCGAATCCCTAATTCGACAACCCCNTGTGTAAAAAAAACCAGGTAACTATCCATTTTTTTCGAAACTTTTGTGAGAAATGAA
>NW_019661128.1:0-301 GCF_002806865.2 Cucurbita pepo subsp. pepo
AAAAACTATCCCCGCTCATTATGTCGTAAATAAGGAAAATTAAAAAAAAAACTAATATATTTAGTAACCGTTTCCTTTGTTGATGCATGGTATCGATCCCAATACTTCTCACATGGGACGCAAACGCTCTATCATCTAAGCTATATCCTCAAGATTTTTACATCACAAAATCCTAAACATCTCGTCATCAATAATAGTGAAAATAAAAAAAATAACACTATTCANATCCAACTGAGAGTTTGTTGGGTTTTATGTCCTTGAACTCATAGTTTGTAAACAAAAATATATTCTATTTTCAATA
>NW_019661129.1:0-301 GCF_002806865.2 Cucurbita pepo subsp. pepo
GAAATTCTATTCTAAATCATCAAGATTAATCATTCCCCCGCAAAATTTTTGAAAAACGTCGACCGTGACTCAATTTTTGAAGCACGTACTTCAAAACGTTCCATATTAGAGTTTCTGAATTAGGGGTCGATTTGAAGCAATCTTTTACTGTTCTAATCATTCCACTCAAAANTCAAAAGTTTCAAAAAACGTCGACCATGACTCTATTTTTTTAGCACGTACGTCAAATGACCCAAATAAGGTTTCCGATTTAGGGGTTTATTTGAAGAAATCTTTTACTGTTTTAGGCAATCCGTCTCTT
>NW_019661130.1:0-300 GCF_002806865.2 Cucurbita pepo subsp. pepo
CGAACGCAGCTTGCATTTTTTCAATAGTTGACAAAACTCTCCGACCCAGTTAGCTCTCAGCTTCTTTAGAATCAAGCACAATTACGTTATAGTTGTTCTCTGATAACCATGTCGTTTTAAAAAAAAAATCATGAAACACCCTTAGCAAATCAACTTTCACAATGTTCTAAGACTTACTAAAAAAATTATTTGTCCATACCATCCGGACCAGAGACTTCAAACTCCCAAGACTCATAACCGTTTTGAATATACTGTTGTTCCTTTTCATTCAAAACCTCCAAAGAAAAATCCTAATTAACT
>NW_019661131.1:0-300 GCF_002806865.2 Cucurbita pepo subsp. pepo
GACCCTCCGTTCACTTTGCAGTAACATAATGCATACGAAATAATTGAATTTTAAGAACACAACATTAGAAAGAATTGAATAATTAATGCCATTGAAGATCAGTTATCAATCTACATATGCATCAAGATTCATTCTTAAATCTTACCTGCTACATTGACAAGCAGCAAAAGAGACGAGTTCCAAACGTCTGCCACCACGAATATCAAGCCAAAGAATGCCAGTTGATTACTGGAGGTTTGATCATTCAGAAACTCTTCAAGTAACATCTCTGATATGATATGTCAACCCAAGAAAATTAAT
>NW_019661132.1:0-300 GCF_002806865.2 Cucurbita pepo subsp. pepo
TTTTAGGCATAATAAACACAAAACTTTTAAATTTTAGGTCATTATCTATGAAGAGATTGGATTGGGCCATGCAGATGTCGAACCTGCGACCTTCGCATTATTAGCACGACTCTCTAACCAACTAAGCAAATAGGTATAACTTCTAATTTAATCAATCGAGATTAAGTGACATATTTTTAAGCACTAAATTTTCGTAACACGTATCATAAAAAAAAAAAGAATTAATGGGAGATTGGCCCATGCCGGTGTCGAACCTGCAATCTTCGCGTTATTAGCACGACGCTCTAACCAACTAAGCTA
>NW_019661133.1:0-300 GCF_002806865.2 Cucurbita pepo subsp. pepo
TCAAATATATTATTCAACTAAAAGGATACATGTAGAAAGGAAAAGGAAAAGGAAAAGGAAAAGGAAGAAGAACAAGGAAATAAGAATGAGGAGAATTCAGAAATAGTGGACCGAAACCTAAGAGTGTCCCAAGCCATTGTCCTCTACATTTGAGATGAAATGTGTGGAATTAAAAGATTAGGGCAAGGAAGGGAAGAAGGAGTTGGAAGCTTGCTTCATTCTTATCTCACCAAACTCAATAATACAGAGAATGTTAGAAGCTTGCCAAATCGCTCTCCGACAACACAGAATAATAACTTA
>NW_019661134.1:0-300 GCF_002806865.2 Cucurbita pepo subsp. pepo
CTTCGATTCGTAAACTTTGGATCTGATCATCCTTTCGTCTCTGGGTGACTAAGAGAGAATTTAGGCCTGGCATACATCCGATTCGGTCAACAATAAGGTACAAAGCGGATTGATAAAATGGGCTTGAAGTTCCATTGTCGTTAGGTCGAAGATCTCTACTAGGTTTAGTGCACTTTGGTAGTTGCGAATGTTGCCGTAATCGAATGTCTTTCTCATTCGACATTCTCTCCTCGGCATTTTATGCCCGGTTCTGGTTCAAGAAAGGGTCTCATCTCTTTCATTGGAGCACATTGATGCCGA
>NW_019661135.1:0-300 GCF_002806865.2 Cucurbita pepo subsp. pepo
AAAAAAATTGGGATGTGGACGTAGTAACATATGAGAGTTATAATAATAATAATAATAAAAAAAAAAACATTTAACATCAATAAGCTTTTTTTTTCTTCTTCGGTAACTAATTGGCAAAATAGAATCAATTTACCAACCCGTGTTGATAAGATGCCTTATAAAATATGTCAACATTAATTAAAGCACAGAAATAATGTTTTTTTTTTTGCTATATATGTTTTAGACGGAATATGAACATGCTACATTCTTTCACTCCGTAAACTCAATCACTACACAAACTGAATATATATATATATATAT
>NW_019661136.1:0-300 GCF_002806865.2 Cucurbita pepo subsp. pepo
AATATTTATATAACAAAGACGACAACAAGTCACATTTTAACGATGGACCCATATAATTCATTAATCAATTACTCCAGAAAATCCAATATTTGTCATTTTCATTAAAAAAAAAAAATAATAATAATTAAGCTATAGTTGGGTGTTTTTTATTCCTAACCTTTTTTGGATCCACTAGAAAACTCTTAATGTAGGTGAAATTTTAAATCAATTAGACGTGATGGACTTAAATTTAAAATAATTTAAAAAATATATATAATTTAATTATATGGTTGAGTGATGATGAAGATTGAATCCAATCCA
>NW_019661137.1:0-300 GCF_002806865.2 Cucurbita pepo subsp. pepo
TCATCATCATCATCACGATCATCATCACCATGATCATCGATGCCATGTCGTCGATGATAAATCGCCTGGTCGAGATAATCACAATGGAGATTGTGGGGATAAATTTCATCACAATCATTCAAATAATGGGAATTGTTCAAAGAAAGTGGGTGAACCCAATTGTAATTGCCACTCACATCATCACGTAGCGATTGACATTCATGAAGGTACGAGAGAGTAGAGAAGAAATAAGAAGTTTCTTATGAAGAAGTAATGATTGGTGGAGTATGATGGGAGAGAGAATATGATATGAAATAAGGC
>NW_019661138.1:0-300 GCF_002806865.2 Cucurbita pepo subsp. pepo
GTTCCTTTCCCCATCACTTGAAGAGTTGAATTGTTGCCAAGAGAAACCTTAGTATGAAAATTTTCATCCAGAGTTGAGAAGAATTCCTTACAACCTGTCATATGGTTGCTGCATCTAGAGTCTACGACCCATACACCTTGATCTGACCTTCATAGCATGGAATGACATTAACAATGTTTCTTCTTCTCTTCTCTCCACAAAATTGGATTGATCTCTTTTCTCCTTTTGGAGCTTGGTATAGCATTCATTTTTGTAATGTCCAAGGCGTCCACATCTGTAACATTCCACCTTAGACTTGTC
>NW_019661139.1:0-300 GCF_002806865.2 Cucurbita pepo subsp. pepo
AAGACTTCTATTTAAACTCAAATAACTCCTATAAAGACTCAACTGATTTGTATATGAAGTGTTGTACTTCAGCTGTATTTTACTAACCAGAAGACTTCTATTTAAACTGAAATAACTCCTAAAGACTTAAACTGAAATAACTCGTATAAAGACTCAACTGATTTGTATATGTATTCCAACTGTATATTACTAACCCGAAGACTTCTATTTAAACTGAAATAACTCCTATAAAGACTAAACTGATTTGTACACAACTACTTAACCTGCCACTAATTTATTTGGAGACTCCTAAAAATGAAT
>NW_019661140.1:0-300 GCF_002806865.2 Cucurbita pepo subsp. pepo
AGAACAAGAAGGAAAAAGGGCGTGCGAAGGATGCATAAATGCCCTTACCAAGGATCAAGAAATACTACTCGAAGTAGTAGAAAAAGTTCAAGACCCAGAAATTCAACAGAAGATTGCTCAACGACTTGGGATGCCATGACAATCTCTAAGCCAACTGAAAGGGAAGAAAGAAATCCCTACAGACTCCAATCTGTTCTCCAAAGATTTGAAAAACCGAGGGAACTCACAACCGAACCTGGATGAAGAAGATTTTCAAAGCTCCTTCGTTGGAGCCATCACCACTTCTCAATTTCAAAAATG
>NW_019661141.1:0-300 GCF_002806865.2 Cucurbita pepo subsp. pepo
TAGCTCTTCAAGGATCCTATTATTCCATATAACTTCACCAAGACTCTAAATTCTGCCTCACCACTGCACTTAGCTACTACATTTTTTTTTACTACACCGTGTAACTAAATTTCCTCCAACAAAAAAATAATAGCTATAAGTAGGTCTTCTATCAATGGTACTCCCCCCAATCTACATCAGTGTACATTTCAACTTGATAGTGGTCTTGTTTTTTTAAATAATATACCCTTACCTACAATTCCTTTCATATATCTCACGGTTTACATAGCTTCGAAATGAGTGTGTCCAGGTGAGTGCATA
>NW_019661142.1:0-300 GCF_002806865.2 Cucurbita pepo subsp. pepo
AATGGTGGAGGGTTCATAATCTTCTCTATGGTGTGCTTAATTGTAAAGAGGGCGCCACATGCAGAAAAAAAGAAGATAATTTGGATATACACGTCCACAAATGTCCATGAAGCAAGCACTATAATGTGCCTTTTCTCATATTTGGCTCACAAGTTGCACTTGAACTAAATTATATGAATATTTAAGCAACGCTTTGATCTCATCTTCCATTAACACGATCTTGCAAGATTTGATAAGATTAAGAAAAAGAGCAAAGAAACATGATAATTTATTTGGTTTTAGGAAGATATTTGTAGGATT
>NW_019661143.1:0-300 GCF_002806865.2 Cucurbita pepo subsp. pepo
TGGGTCACTGGATTGGAATAGGGTTATGGTACTCGGGTTGTTCGATGGGTTTCCGACCCGGATCCACGGATTTCATCTTCCTTACCTGATTTCTACGATTTTTCTTTGATTTTCTCTCTCTTCTATAACCGTAACTTAGTTTTTTTTTTTTTTTGTGTGGCAGTTATATTATATACCTCTGAAAAGAAATTTTGTCATTGAAAGTCTCGAATTCTTGCATTAACTCGAGGTACTTTTCCCTTATCTTTTCCAACGAACGTATTTCCTCGCTCACATTTTTCAAAATATTTCTCTCGAACA
>NW_019661144.1:0-300 GCF_002806865.2 Cucurbita pepo subsp. pepo
GCTAAAAAATAGAGTCACGGACGACGTTTTTTGAAACTTTTTATGGGAATCATTAGGCCGGATGATTTACAATAGAATTTCAAAGAAACGGCGTGCATAAAACCGTGAAAGAGTGCGTAAAATCGAGACCCTAGTTCAGAAACCGTAATCGGGGATGTTTGAAGTTTGTGCTAAAAAAATGAGTCACGGTTTGACAATTATTGAAACTTTTGTGGCGATTCATTAGGCCGGATGATTTAGAATAGAATTTATAAGAAAAGGAGACCATAAAAAAGTAAAAGAGTGCTTAAAATCGAGACC
>NW_019661145.1:0-300 GCF_002806865.2 Cucurbita pepo subsp. pepo
GTGATTTTAAATTATTAGATGTGTGTTAAAACATCGTTTAATTCAAAAAAAATTATTAATTATTTTAAATATATGATTTAGAAGGTTTAAAATTTTAATTGATATATCTATAAGTTTGGACATGTATTTTCAAGTGTGGCGCGAATTAATATAATTATTTTAAATATCATTATTAATTCACGGTTTAATGAGTTTAAGAACCGAACCGATTCTATCGCACTATCGTCTCGTCGTCGTTCGATCTCCCTCTCTCCTTGCTTAGGCGCGCGCGCTTTGCCGCCGTGGATATCGCTCCCTCTC
>NW_019661146.1:0-300 GCF_002806865.2 Cucurbita pepo subsp. pepo
AGCAAAGAAAGTCACCAAAATTCTAAAAATTTATGAAAGAACCTAATTCACTAACATCAAATGAGGACAAAAATTCAACAAGCGAGCATCGAATGGGATGAAAATGTGGTCCCTACATGCCTCCACATGCAGGAAACCATGCACCTCCACGCGCAGGAAGCCATGCGTAGGTAGCCCCGTCAGTGCACGTGTAGAGCCTGGTTTCATGCCCCAATGGACAAGATGACTCTTGTTCCATCTACTAATTAGTCTTGAAGAATGTCCTTCTCGTGTTGACAAGAAAGACTCTACAAAAGCAGT
>NW_019661147.1:0-300 GCF_002806865.2 Cucurbita pepo subsp. pepo
AAATATCTAAAATATTTGATATTTTGATTTGAACTTTTGGTCCCACGTCTATGTCTAACTTTTTTTTCTCCAAGATTACTAGTCAAAAGATTGTTTTGACTCGCACAAACGAAGACTAAATAAAATTAAATAATTAAATAAAATAATTAATTACTAGTGCATATGGTAGTGTACTCAATGTATATTATTAAAATAATAAAAAAAATTATTAATTCTATAATTTTATCTACACCTCTCAAATTAAGAGATATAATTATATTTTGGAATTCTAAAATTGGATCCATTATTTTCTATAAATAC
>NW_019661148.1:0-300 GCF_002806865.2 Cucurbita pepo subsp. pepo
TCTTATTATTATTATTTGGTAATTAAGAATTTGACGAACCCTCGTTGCGAAGGTCAAACACCAAGACCATTGCAAAAGAGAGAGATTCGGGCTCATTAAATGACGAGAGCATATAACTTAATAAATCGACACAACATCGTTACAATATTTAGTTGTATATTTTTTTACGAACTAAAAAAACTTTGTAAAATTTATTTTTTTCGAAGTCGGGATGATCACTAGATTTATATCCCTCCGATTAAATCAAATGCTAATTATTTTACGAAATACAGCTTGCAATTTACAATTTATTATAAAAAA
>NW_019661149.1:0-300 GCF_002806865.2 Cucurbita pepo subsp. pepo
AAAATCTTGATGACAAAAGCCAAAAGATGATGTATTTTGTCGTAGAAGATGGGACCAAGGACATAGATTGTATTGATCTGCAACATGAGAAAATTCATGAGATGTCATATCCGAAGAAGAGAAGAAATGAGATTAGTGCAGCGTTAGCGATAACAAACAGATTGTTACAAAGTTCATTGTTCTGGAAGACAAGCGAGATGCGACAAACCTAGAAAGTGCACTGACAACGACACCAACAAATCCCCACATGTCATCACCAGCAACGCTGAAAGACGTGATGAATTTTCTAGAACAAGAGAG
>NW_019661150.1:0-300 GCF_002806865.2 Cucurbita pepo subsp. pepo
CTTGACTTAACAATACCTGATGAACTAGGCTTGTTTATTAGAGGGATCACAACCTACTTAGGAGAGTCCTCTAGACTCGTTGAGTTGAAAGCAACCTATTACAGGTTAAAACCGTCCAAAATTTCTCTAGTACACTTCCTCGTAAGAGAACAATGGAAGAAACAAGTGTTCATGTTTTGTATCGGTATGCTGGTGGGTAGGACATCCTTTCGGCACCATATGTCTATTAATTTTCTTCTAGAGATAAAACCAGCCTCCTGAAAATCTAAGTATAACTAATTTTTCTTCAGAAACTTGTGT
>NW_019661152.1:0-300 GCF_002806865.2 Cucurbita pepo subsp. pepo
GAAGATTCATGAATTAAAAATTTAAATTAAATAGAGAGAGAAAAGTAAATACTCAGGGGATAAAGGAAAAAAAAAAGAAAAAAAAAAGGGGAAGATTCATGAATTAAAAACTTAAATTAAATAGTGAGAAAAGTAAATACATAGGGCACGGAAACACAGAACGACTTGAAATAACTCTATCAACTTGTTTTTATACAACAGCAATCCTAGAAAATAAGACATTTCAAGACTTTAACAATGGACTAATGTATCGTAGAGAAATAATTTTATAGAGTTCAAACTTGAAACTAATGTCATGAG
>NW_019661153.1:0-300 GCF_002806865.2 Cucurbita pepo subsp. pepo
GGCCACAAATAATAGAGTGGAGATATAATGGAAGATCAGCCACAACATAGACACATCCAAACACACTAAAAAAAATGTCACATAACCAACCATCTGTCCAAAAAAAATGGCACATCACCGACTCTATGTCAAAAAAAATGCCATCTATCTAGCCACAAATAATGGAGGTCAGAGATGTCATTATAATTTATAAAAGAAAACATCAACAACAAATAATGGAGTGCACACATGTAGAGATGGGAGATGGAGATGGAGATGGAGATGAGCCAACCACAACATAGACACATCCAGCCACACACC
>NW_019661154.1:0-300 GCF_002806865.2 Cucurbita pepo subsp. pepo
AACTTGCATGATGATTGTTTCGACGAGTATGACTCGTTGAGATTTGATCAGTAGAGCTTTAACCGTGTGTGGATTGCACTCCGGCAGAACGGGCATATTTGAAGATCCTGTCCGCATTCGCCACAAGTCTGCGATTGACGAGCACATTTGTTAGGGTAAAGAACTCAAATTTTAGTAATACTTGTAAACTTGAAGCACAGAAGATTACCTGATGTCCACAACCAAATGCCAAGTCCTTTGGGTTACTAAGGCAAATGCCGCATAACTGTGAGCAGAAAAACTAGCGGTTGGTATTGAGAT
>NW_019661155.1:0-300 GCF_002806865.2 Cucurbita pepo subsp. pepo
AATAAAATTATCACCTCCTTAAAATTAAATGAAAAACCGTATCACAAAAATAAAACATACCAAAATATCGATTATAATGATATTTTAAACATGATTTATTTTTTAAACCTATTCCATAAAGTTAAGTCGCAGAATAAGATCAACCAATCAAAAGTTACTACTTGTTACAGCTCAAGCTTATCGCTAGTAAATATTGTTATGAAACGTTAGATACTGGTTGGAGTAGGGCTAGACCTTCTCTATAATAAACGTGTCGTGGCCCTCTTTAAAATTTGTTAAAGAAAAATATTGTTATGAAAG
>NW_019661156.1:0-300 GCF_002806865.2 Cucurbita pepo subsp. pepo
ACACAAGTTTCTGAAGAAAAATTAGTTATACTTAGATTTTCTGGAGGCTGGTTTTATCTCTAGAAGAAAATTAATAGACATATGATGCCGAAAGGATGTCCTACCCACCAGCATACCGATACAAAACATGATCACTTGTTTCTTCCATTGTTCTCTTACAAGGAAGTGTACTAGAGAAATTTTGGACGGTTTTAACCTGTAATAGGTTGCTTTCAACTCAACGAGTCTACAGGACTCTCCTAAGTAGGTTGTGGTCCCCCTAATAAACAAGCCTAGTTCATCAGGTATTGTTAAGTCAAG
>NW_019661157.1:0-300 GCF_002806865.2 Cucurbita pepo subsp. pepo
AAACTACTATTATTAACCGGAGCCATTTTCAATCTATTCTGTTTTCTTGTCTTTTGCAAATGACTATCCAATCAAATAAGTCATTCACAATCCATTCTTATTTTCGTTCATAAAACTGACTATGCATCAATCAATTATGATTTTCTTCTCTTTCCTAAAAATGATGATCCATGCAATTGACAAAACCATTTTTCAATCAATTTTGATTTTCGATAAGATATCCAAAAATCTAAATAATTGAAAAAAGAGATCTAAAATAACTTTTCTATCTTTCAACGATTTTTCTCCTTCCCAAAATCT
>NW_019661158.1:0-300 GCF_002806865.2 Cucurbita pepo subsp. pepo
TATACAAGGATATCATCGATGAAGACGATCATGAAGCTGTCAAAGAATTCTCTGAACACTTTGTTCATCAACCCCATAAATGTTGTTGAAGCGTTGGTCAAGCCAAACGACATTACCCTAAACTCGTAATGTCCATACCTTGTGCGAAAAGCTATTTTTGGGATATCACTCTCCTTAATCCTCAACTGATGGTAGCCTAATCGTANTATGGTAGCCTAATCGTAAGTTAATCTTTGAGAACACAATTGCTCCTTGCAACTGATCGAATAGGTCGTCGATGCGGGGTAAAGGATACTTGTT
>NW_019661159.1:0-300 GCF_002806865.2 Cucurbita pepo subsp. pepo
CTCAGTAAATAGGCTGTAAACAAGGACTCAACTCAAGACTCGTTCTTCTTTACAGTTCAATCCGGGAGAAGAAAGATGAAGTTCACTCCTTCGCCTGTCGGTCTCACTCGCTCCTCTTCTCGTCTCACTGCGTGGTTCTTTCTCCTGCCTGAACTCAATCACCTATTTATTGAATAACCTATTTCTTCTTGAACAGTAACCTCGGGAAACTCATTCACCTTCTTGAACTGTAAACAAGGTAAAGCNATAAACTAAGCCGAAATGAAAGAATGAGACTTAACCCCATGTTCTATTCTAGTT
>NW_019661161.1:0-300 GCF_002806865.2 Cucurbita pepo subsp. pepo
GGCCCGTCACCCGCATTCGGCCCGAGACCCGCGAGCGACCCGTTAACCCGCGCCTCAACCCGAGACACCTGCACGCGTCGCACTCTGATTGTGCCACGTGTCACGTCTGCAGCGCGGCTCCTCTCGACTCAGGCGNGTGTCACGTCTGCAGCGCGGCTCCTCTCGACTCAGGCGGCTTCATCGGCTCGCGGCGGCTCATCGAATCCGGCGGCTCATTCGGCTCGGGAAACGTGTTTCCAGCACGATTGACACCGTTCCAACCCTCCCGGACCTTGTTTCGGCCCTGTTTAAGGAACCAAC
>NW_019661162.1:0-300 GCF_002806865.2 Cucurbita pepo subsp. pepo
TCGAAGAAAGAGATCATTAAACCAATTTAGCCGAGCGTCGGCGAACCCTCGTTTTTCAGTCTTTGATTTTCTAATAAGCGTTAGGGGCTGTGGGAATCACAAGAATGGATCAGTCTTCCATTGAATGGGGTGGGAAAGAAAGGTTCGGAAATGGCCGGATTAGCAANAGGCTGGTTATGGCTTTTCCAAGATAGGGTTCCCATCTATCTTGATCGGGAAGAGAGGAGAGGCCCTTACGGAAGCCCTGCCCACCCTTCTTTATTTTGAGGGATCCCTTCTTATATTTAGGATTCCTTCCCG
>NW_019661163.1:0-300 GCF_002806865.2 Cucurbita pepo subsp. pepo
TGACCTCCACACAAGACAGGCAAGTGACATCTATCCGACCACGTGTCATGATGCGACTGAGGAGGACGGTGCATCATCCAATAAACCAAGAATGTGCATTGAAGCTAAGTTGAGGCATACGCTAAGTTCGGGAGAATGAGGCGACCAAGTATCAAAGACAAGTTCGAAGAGGTTTGAGTAGGACTCCAGACAATAACCACAAAAGTCGGGTTTTTTATATGAATTTTTACATGTGGCTCATTACATTTATATTAACGTGTTAATGATAAAAAAAAAAAAAAAAAAAAAAAAAAAAAAAAA
>NW_019661164.1:0-300 GCF_002806865.2 Cucurbita pepo subsp. pepo
ACTGGATCATTGATTCACGATGCTTAAACCACATGATTGACCATCAAAGTGGTGCAATAGAAGAGGGGTGGCCCTCAGAGAAGAAAGTATTACCAGGCCTTGAGCAAATTGAAGAAATTCTTCTACAGAACACGGGGGAGCAAACTGAAGAAATTCTTTTACAAAACACGGGGGAGCAAANTTACAAAACACGGGGGAGCAAACTGAAGAAATTCTTTTACAAAACATAGAGGAGCAAACTGAAGAAATTTTTTTACAGAACACAGAGGAGCAAATTGAAGAGATTCTTTCACAAAAGAC
>NW_019661165.1:0-300 GCF_002806865.2 Cucurbita pepo subsp. pepo
CTTAAGACGAACAAAAACCTTCTCAACTAACATGTTCTTAAAGTCGTCGAACTGCTCGATGGAGGTAAAAATTTGCATGAATCTTAGGGGAATAGCTCGACGGAACTTCTTGACTACGAAGATCGATCGATAAGATAAGGAACTTCTTGGAGGTAATAAATTCTATCTCTATAAGATGAGATATTTTCTATCTATAAAAAAAATAGATGATAGATTGTATGTCAAATAGCGACTCTGTGTACCNCAAAAATTGAGACAGGAACGATACTCTTATTTGTTGTATTCAGTTCATAATATTTA
>NW_019661166.1:0-300 GCF_002806865.2 Cucurbita pepo subsp. pepo
GTATCCAAGTAAATCTATATGAATTCATGACATCAATTTCATGTTTAATTCTCTAAATTTTACCGTGGTCCATGTGTTAGATTTCATGCAAGCATTAAAGACTTTGCATGAGTAAAGTCTTGGAACGTTATAATATATATATATTTATATATTTCTATTTTTATTAATATCTCATTTTCTATTCTTACNGGAAGATATTGTTAGTCTTATAGGAAAGGATTTGATCTATCTTGCACTCTAATATTTCTTGTTTTATCTTTTAATTTTGTTCCCTAAATCTTCCATCTTCCTCTCAGTATT
>NW_019661167.1:0-300 GCF_002806865.2 Cucurbita pepo subsp. pepo
AAAAGATTTCTAATGGTAAATGATTTGTTTAGGGTAACTAACAGAAAGAGGAGTTAGATATATTTTTGTTCGTTAAAGATTCTTTTCTTGAGTAATGGATTAGTATTTTTTAATATTGGTTGTTATAGTTAACGTGTCTTATTTCCAATCCAAATCTAAATCAAGACTGAAACCATTTTATTGTATAAGGTCGAGGTACTAAAAACATTAGGTTGTTCGTGANTAGTTAACGTGTCTTATTTCCAATCCAAATCTAAATCAAGACTGAAACCATTTTATTGTATAAGGTCGAGGTACTAA
>NW_019661168.1:0-300 GCF_002806865.2 Cucurbita pepo subsp. pepo
CCCTCTCCTTTCCAGTCGAGCAGCTTCTCCCCTCTACTCTTTAAGCTACTTAACTTACTCCTTCTTCGAGTAACCCTGCATTGGACTTCAAACACTCACTCTCCCTGAACTGTAAAAGAGAAAGACTCCTTATGACTGAGACAGAACAGGACATATGGCCGGTCTCTCATCTGTTCTTTCCTGAACCTGACGAAAAGAGAGAGATGAATGAGAGTTTACGAACTGAACTNTACGAACTCGGTAAATAGGCAGGATGAATAGCTAGCTCCTTTTCACCTATTTATGAAGGAACTGATCTTT
>NW_019661169.1:0-300 GCF_002806865.2 Cucurbita pepo subsp. pepo
GAATTACATACTATGATGTTAGAAGAAGATTGCATGCACCCATTGTTAATTGCTAAGGCCCATTTATATGATAAGATTAGGGAATTTCTATTAGGAGCGATATGTCGCTCTAGTCAGACTTAATTTTTCCCTAGAACTTTAGCGGTTTACCACGGCAAGAAGGTACTTCGAAGTGTTCATAGATTGCTAGCGTGTGAACGGTATCTATAGCTTCGTGGGAGGATCANACCATTTCGCATTGGAAATGTGTCCCCACGTTGTACAACCCATTAGCTGCATGGGAACGGGTTGGGTCGCGCC
>NW_019661170.1:0-300 GCF_002806865.2 Cucurbita pepo subsp. pepo
CTCTTTTACTCTCTATTTTGTATTTATTTTTCTATATGTTCTGTATTTTCTTTTATTCTATTGAAAAATATTTGTCTCATCTGTTCGAGTTATTTTTCTATGACCTAACATCATAACCAAAAATCTAAATAACTTGGCAAGAGAACCAGTGATCTAATTCTGAATAATTAAACAAACGAAAAGGAAATCTGATCTGGANATTAAACAAACGAAAAGGAAATCTGATCTGGATAAATAAAAAAGAGAACAGAGATGATCCAGCTCTCCTGGTAAATCTGGTTGTTTGTATTTTTTTTTTTT
>NW_019661171.1:0-300 GCF_002806865.2 Cucurbita pepo subsp. pepo
TGTTGTGCGATCCTAACAACTGGTATCGATCCTAACACTCAGGTAATTCATAAGTCAAGACGAAAGAAGAATAAGCCAGATTTCACTCTTTGTACTCTCCTGTAAGTAAGAAAGATGAATGAGACTAATGGAACTCTTTCACAAGGTCAAGCAGCTGTATGAGAGAGAAGAATCAACCGACACCCTTTTCCTGTGATTCCTGATTGAANAGAACTGAACTTTGGAACCTATTTCTTCTTGATCCTCTCCCTTCAACCATGAGGTAAATAGGTTAAAGCATCTTCCTTCCGTCCGTCCTGT
>NW_019661172.1:0-300 GCF_002806865.2 Cucurbita pepo subsp. pepo
ATGGAGGCCGCTCCCAGGGCGACACGAGACCGAGCATGAATTTCACGGTATGAATTTTCCAGAGAGCATAAAAAGAAAATGATGTATCTCATATACCTTTTTCCTCCCATTATGTATTTTAGATGGTTGGGTATACTTATTACTTAGGTATATTCCGGCTAATTAAATATAACCTAAGTCTAGGTGATTTTTCCAAGTATAACATTTATACTGGATTTTTACCTATGATGTCTAGGTGATTTTTNCTTATAAACTGGGTTAACTAAGCTCAAGTACTGACCTGATCCCCAGGTAGCAGGT
>NW_019661173.1:0-300 GCF_002806865.2 Cucurbita pepo subsp. pepo
AGCTGCTTCACCTGACGAGAATGAAAGGAAAGAAGAAGAAATAAAAAAGAGAAAGCCGAACCAACCCAACATCCCTTTCCTCTGCCTTCACTGTCAAAGAGAAAGAACTACTCTACTCAGAGGCATTCTCCTTTTCTTTCTTTCTGGCTGGGGACTGGACTAGCTTCTCTTCTCAAGTGGGTTCATTAGCTAATTAATGGACTCCCTCTCCCCCTATNAAGTCTCATTGCTTCGCTTCTCTCCTCTTCGAGTCGCTTCGCTCTTCTTTTCTTTTCTGTATTCTTTTACTCGGTAACCTCC
>NW_019661174.1:0-300 GCF_002806865.2 Cucurbita pepo subsp. pepo
GCTGTGGCCCGTTCATGGACTTCATACTTTGCCACTTTGTGAAATCACCATCCGAACGATTTTAGCATCCACGTTTCGTCTTTCCCCTACTCCTACAACCAACTCGACCCCATCGCCATCATTGTGATCATCGTCATTTGCACCTTGGCTGTAGCCAGCACCAAAGGCTCCTCCCGCTTCAACTACATTGCTTCCATTTTCCNACACCAAGGCCAACTCAAAAAACTTCACTCCCTTTCCCCCCTATGGCCCTCGTGGTATCTTCGTAGCCTCTGCCGTTTTGTTCTTTGCATACGTTGG
>NW_019661175.1:0-300 GCF_002806865.2 Cucurbita pepo subsp. pepo
GGACAATTTTCTTGCATGTCATGGATCGTTGTTCTGAATTCCTCCTCTATTAAGGTAAGCCAGTCGGCTTGTGCTTTGGGTGTCAACTTTGTCGTCGACATGTTCTCGGTCTTTGCTATTTCACGGAGCTTACAAAGCTCTGATACCACTTGTCACAATCGCACTTTTAATGGCAGCGGACTTGCGATTGTGCGACACTCACTTTCCAACGACAAGTNCATTGTGCGACACTCACTTTCCAATGACAAGTAAGATAAGTCAATTCGTTCTTGCGTCGCTACGGCCAAACGACGTATGCTC
>NW_019661176.1:0-300 GCF_002806865.2 Cucurbita pepo subsp. pepo
AATATATCTTTAATGAAAGTTTGATTCCGTCCTTTGAAATTTGAGTCAACCTACATGAGCCCATGACATGAGTTTAAAGTTTGAACTCTACCAAATTATTTCTCTAATTTACATTGGTCCATTGTTAAAAGTCTTGAAATGTTATATATCTATAATTATATTTTTATTAAAAATCNTTTCATGGTTACTATGGTATAAAAAAGGTAGATACAACTATTTCAAGTTATTTTGGGTTTTACTACTCTTTACCGCGTGTATTTATCTTTCTCTCTATATTTAGTCTGTAGTTTTCAATTCCTT
>NW_019661177.1:0-300 GCF_002806865.2 Cucurbita pepo subsp. pepo
ACCATGTGAGTGTTTACATGTGGCGTTATGACATATTAATGCCACAATTTTTGACTGACTTGGATCCTTCCCTAATACAAAGTTTTTTGGTAGCACTTCCTGGCTACAATAAACTTTAGTTGTTCTGATTACAACCTTTGGATTGGTAATACGTGATATCAAGTAAAATGCAAGTANATATTCTTCAAAGAATACAAGCTTCTCATCTTAGTTTTCCTGCACTTTGAAAATCATGATGCTTTACATTTGGAATGGAGTCCAATGATTTCAGTGTTTTAATTTTGCCATTTATTTTCCCTT
>NW_019661178.1:0-300 GCF_002806865.2 Cucurbita pepo subsp. pepo
TTGGAAGAAATCTGAGAGTAGAAGACCCATAATCTAAACGCCTATTGCCTTTCCGAATATGCTCTGATTCTAATTAGAGTGGCATTTCTAATTAGAGTGGCATTTCTGTAATTATCCATTCTTCTAGGGTTTTTTTTGTTAATTTACCACTTTCCGAATATTTNTTAATTTACCACTTTCCGAATATTTTATTATTATTATTTTTTTAAATCCAAAATTTTTCTACAAATTTCTCATTTTTTTTTTTTTTTATCATTTTTCCCTTTTTTTTTTTTATCTTGAGATTCCTTCTAGATAAGG
>NW_019661179.1:0-300 GCF_002806865.2 Cucurbita pepo subsp. pepo
CTACAAATCTCCATCAAAATAGTTATTTATTTATAATTGAAAAAAAGCGAGGAGAGAGAGTCCATAGGTGAAGAGAAGATGCAAACAAAACACCTATTTACTGAGTGAAAGAATCCATAGGTGTAGGAGTCAACTCTCATTAAGGAGAAAGAGAAGAAATAGGAAATAGGTTACGGTCAGGTAATANGAAGGAGAAAGAGCAGTTCAAGAATAAATAGGTGACTGTTTGAGGTTGAATCGAGAGTTGAGGATTGAAAAACTGCTAAGGTGAAGTAGCTAATGAGTTTACCGAGTGAAAGA
>NW_019661180.1:0-300 GCF_002806865.2 Cucurbita pepo subsp. pepo
AGAAGGAAAAGCGTTGAGGTTGAGTAAGCAAGCAGGCAAAGTAGAAAAGATCACTGTTTGAATGGTTCCCTAAAGAGAGAGATAGTTGTTTACGAACTGAAGGTTAAGTAGTTCAGGCAGGAGAATGACTCGATAGTGTTTACAGGGAAATCCGGTCAGGTAATATCAGTTCAGGGGAATTCTTTCTTGTTGAGTCTTTCTTCGGTTACAGTGTTTTAATAAACANAGAGAGTAGTGAAAGATAATGCCTCTTTGTTTGCCGGAGAGGAAAAGAAAAGGAGACAGAATCCATAGGTTCCC
>NW_019661181.1:0-300 GCF_002806865.2 Cucurbita pepo subsp. pepo
TGTCCTACTTTCAAGAGTCGGGTTCATAGTTTTCATGATATCTCCTGGAATGATTTAAAAAGAAGAAGTAACATACATGTACCTTTAATAGAGCAACCTGTGAATTCCACCTCTATTTGGGCCGTAACATTGGAGAAGAAATCGGCCCAAGTTCCAGTACATCGGCCCACCTACAGAATCATATATGAAGTCGGCCCACCAACNCAATAGACCTCGGTTTAAGATAATTATATACAAATACATATTCGAAGAAAGAAAGAAAAAAATAAAATAAAATGAAATTGAAAACCCCTTTTAAAT
>NW_019661182.1:0-300 GCF_002806865.2 Cucurbita pepo subsp. pepo
ACCCTGTAAGGATCGGGCTGTCGCGATGGTTCTAAAAGACGAATAAATTTTTCGTGAAATAAATAAAGAAATTTAAAAAATTATATTTACATAATATCAAAGTAAAGTTTATACATAAGTATTTAAAACACAACATACTAGTTAAAACACAAAATAAGAAACGAACACAAAACATTTTAAAACAAAAGGGTTGAGGACAACGAGTGAGGTTTGTCTATGGCACCTGCTTCNTCAACTCCTTATTACCTAAAAAAAATGTAGAATAAAGAATGAGACAAAGACTCTGTAAGTAGCCTACTT
>NW_019661183.1:0-300 GCF_002806865.2 Cucurbita pepo subsp. pepo
CATAACCTTCATGATATTTAAAAACATGGGATAAAAAGAAGTGAGCAAAAATTAATACTCGATGAAATGCTCATGTCACAAGATCTCATATATTTATGCATTATCTAAAATGAGAAAAAAAGTAGAAAGGGTGATTATATACTCACTATGGAGCCATACTTAAGAGTTTTAACTAGATTCATGTTTATAAACCATGATATTAAATACATGNTAGAAAGGGTGATTATATACTCACTATGGAGCCATACTTAAGAGTTTTAACTAGATTCATGTTTATAAACCATGATATTAAATACATGC
>NW_019661184.1:0-300 GCF_002806865.2 Cucurbita pepo subsp. pepo
ATTGGGTAAGTTAAGGAACACAATTGAAGAAGAAATCAAGACAAACACAATTGGAGACTTGGTAAGTTATATGCCTAGTAGTAACGGAGTCTAACGACGATCATTCAGACAAACATCCACCAACCAAGAGGGGTGAAAATGATGACGATAGTACAATTGAGAAAGAATCTTAGCCATGATGAATCTATGCTTGCTGCCATTGTTGTATTTGAAAAGGGGAGCTCGAGTGAACCAACCCACTACATGAACANAATAATTTACGAGATTAGTTTTAAATTTGGATAGGTATGTCAATTGAAA
>NW_019661185.1:0-300 GCF_002806865.2 Cucurbita pepo subsp. pepo
AAAAAGTAAGATATCTTGGGTTGGATAGTAACCCTGTCTTCAGATTAATTGGGTTGATTTGACTAAAAAATGTCAATCTACGAACCAACTCGAATTTTAACAAAAAGCCGAACAAAATAACGTAGTTTTATTCAAGAATATTCATATTTAGTTATTTATTGCGTGGAAGAATTTTATTGGATAAATAANATAAATAATATAGTTGGGATGGACTTGATTACAGGTGATTATTTTTGTCCATTTGTGCGCCCCATCCACTTAAAATAGTGTATATATTGAGAATATATATATATATATATA
>NW_019661186.1:0-300 GCF_002806865.2 Cucurbita pepo subsp. pepo
TTGGAGATTAAAGGAAAAAGAGATGTCTGCATAAAAACTCTAGCAGGAAATTAGTGGAATTTAAAGAATGTCAGATATATTCCTGGTCTCAAAAGAAACCTGATGTCTATTGGTCAGTTGGACAGCACAGGTTATGCAACAAAGTTAGGGAAGAGTTCGTGGAAGATTATGAAGGGTGCTACGGTGGTAGCACTGGCTCAAAATATGGAACCTTATACACCACTGCAGGGTGTATGAACATAGNACTTCTAATTCAAGACTACGGCACAATAGACTTGAACCTATGAGTGCGAAAGGAAT
>NW_019661187.1:0-300 GCF_002806865.2 Cucurbita pepo subsp. pepo
GGGCAAACAAAGGAAAAAGAAGGGTAATTCCAAAAAACAAAAGAAAAAAGAAGGTAATTCCAGAACCAAGAAAAGGGATGAGGTAAACAAAGGAAAAGAGATGGTAATTTCAGAACCAAGAGAAGAGATAAGGCTGACAAACAAATGGAATTCCAAAACTAAGAAAAGGGATGAGACTATTGCTATAAACAAAGGAAAAGAGATAGGTAGGNAAGGCTGACAAACAAATGGAATTCCAAAACTAAGAAAAGGGATGAGACTATTGCTATAAACAAAGGAAAAGAGATAGGTAGGGATGGG
>NW_019661188.1:0-300 GCF_002806865.2 Cucurbita pepo subsp. pepo
CGGTCTCATTGCCTTCGCTCCTCTCCCTCTTGGTCTCACTGACAGAGCTCGTTTGCCTCGTAAACTCGGTCTCACAGCCAGAGCTCCTCTCCCTATCGGTCTCACTGCCGAAGCTCGTTCGCCTCGTAAACTCGGTCTCACAGCCAGAGCTCCTTCGCCTCGTAAACTCGGTCTCACAGNGGAGACTCCTTATTCATGAGAGTTTATAGTGAAAGAAAGAAGGGAAAGAAAAGAGATAGTTCAACAGGGGAACCTTTATAGTTGAGTAAATTCATTCAATCGGGGAGAGTCAGTCAAATG
>NW_019661189.1:0-300 GCF_002806865.2 Cucurbita pepo subsp. pepo
ATGTGTGGGGTGGTTCGTTGGGTTTTCTTCGGTGAGTGGCCAGAGGGAGAATTGACTGAAGCGATTGGTGTGGAATACCGTTGCGGGTCTGTCGGAATAGGTGAGGGGTGTCGTCGCATCGTCGGAATCGGGGTTATAACGTCGTCGTTGGCGACGCAGCAACGATTAGGGTTTTNTGGGTAAGGAAGACAAAGGAAACGGGTCGGGTTTCGCTTTCGGTCTATAAACCAGCCCACGGAACGAACGCGGACCCTGTGCGTTTCGGCCCAACATGGACGCGCGCTGCGGCCTTGGTCTCGG
>NW_019661190.1:0-300 GCF_002806865.2 Cucurbita pepo subsp. pepo
TAGTTTCTAATTAATGGTGGGATTTTGGTGTATGACGGGTCTATGATGAGTTGTTTATTATGGTTTAAGTTCGGTGTCACTTTGAAGTATGATTCAAGTTGTGACAGGTCACCGTTATATATATAACCTCGACTAAGATGTCATAAATTTNGGAGAAAAACATTTCATACCCTAATCCCTAAACCCCAAGATAAACAACCTTACAAAGGGATGTCGTAACTTGTAATGTTCAGAACGCCTAATTTGAATTCACACAAGGGAGTCCCAATTTACTGCAATCATGTCTTTCAAATATATTTC
>NW_019661191.1:0-300 GCF_002806865.2 Cucurbita pepo subsp. pepo
ATTTTCAAAACCTAAAAACGAAAAGCCAAATGGTTATAAAATGTAGCCTACCTTTTTTTGTTCTTAAACTTCGGCTCGATTTTTTAGAATGTTTTTTAGTGAAGTAGTTAATAAAGGAAGAAAGCTATATGTGGAAATAGTATTCTAGGTTTAGTTTTACAAATACAGAGAAGTAAAGACTTTGGTAATCTGGCCTTGGTGTTTTCTATTGTCTCATTTCTGATGGCTACTTGGCCTCCAGGTCTTTCTGANTGGAAAAAGCCTTCGTGAGATTAGTTGTGAGATTTCGTATCAAGTATT
>NW_019661192.1:0-300 GCF_002806865.2 Cucurbita pepo subsp. pepo
CCACCTCACACGTTTTTCCTGGCTAACCCTCTCGATTTTTTGGTACTCTCAGACACGCTCGAAAACCCTAAACGTTTGGAGAGCAAAAATTGTTTCCAAGGAAGGAGGAGAGTTGTATATGGGAATATAAAAGATCTTTATGACTTTTCATTAAGGTAGTAATTTCCTTGCTAGAAATCATACCTTTTCCAGCGACAATAATTGCAGCATAATATCTTTTCGTTTTGGCAGCAAAAATAAAATCNACTCTAATTCATTCTTAAGTTATCTGAAAGTTTATTTTTGGAGATAAGGTTGTTA
>NW_019661193.1:0-300 GCF_002806865.2 Cucurbita pepo subsp. pepo
TAAGTTGGAGAGAGAAATGAAGCATAACTTATAAGAGTGTGAAAACATCTCCCTAGTAGATGTGTTTTAAAATAGTGAGGCTGACGGTGATACCTAACGGGTTAAAGAGGACAATTTCTACTAGTGGTTGGCTTCAACTGTTACAAATGGTATCAGAGCTAGTCACTGGGTGGTGTGCCAACATGGATGCTTGATAAGGATCATGGNCATCCAAGGCCAAGAAGATTTAACAAGCATTCATTCGTCATCTACCAAATTTGATAGGCTTGGTTCAACAATTATTTCATGTGTTACAAGCTG
>NW_019661194.1:0-300 GCF_002806865.2 Cucurbita pepo subsp. pepo
CAAAGTCTAAGGGAAACGATGATGCTCAAATTTCTAAGGGATGCTCAAATTTCTAAGGGATTGAATGGCTCAGATTGCGGCAACGATGATGCTCAAATTTCTAAGGGAAAAGTCTCCTTTTCAGATCTCAATTTCATTCATCTCAAATCTGCCTTTTACATAATAATTTGTTTATTTATAGTCTCCCACAAAGAAACTTTCANTTTTAATCCCGATCCCCTTAAATCTCCACAAAAGAAGTCAATTTGACCAATAATTTCACCCTTTGGCACATTACAGAAATTATAAAATTAAAAATAA
>NW_019661195.1:0-300 GCF_002806865.2 Cucurbita pepo subsp. pepo
ATTTTCTAGACCGAACCCAATTATTTGCATTATAATTTTTTCAGCATAAAGAACCCTTGTTATAATGAATCCAACTCAACCCAACTCGACCATAAATTTTTTGGAATAGATAGTTGGTTCAGGTAGTTCGAGTTATTTATTCATTTTTTTTTATTTTGATAAAAATAAAAATTAGTTTGTAAAATATATGTTTATTTATTTTCATACCTTTGGTTACCATTTGCAATTCAATTTTGTGNGTACAAAGATTCAAACTAAAAAGTTTTAGGGTTACCAAAGAACGAACCAGTAGAACTCAAT
>NW_019661196.1:0-300 GCF_002806865.2 Cucurbita pepo subsp. pepo
GGTCATCCTTGTTCATCAACTTTAAATATAAAGGACTATTGTATTACACTTTAGAACACATTGTTACTTCCAACGACAGATTGTTAACTAAAATGAAAATAACTAAAATACTATTAATAATAAATAAAGACATTTGTTAATATGCTGGTTACGCATCCCAATATAGTTAATAGGCTGGTTACGTATCCCAATATATGTNTTAATAATAAATAAAGACATTTGTTAATATGCTGGTTACGCATCCCAATATAGTTAATAGGCTGGTTACGTATCCCAATATATGTTTCTTTCATTTAAGTG
>NW_019661197.1:0-300 GCF_002806865.2 Cucurbita pepo subsp. pepo
ATAAAGATATTCTATTTTTGTGAGAGACTTTATTTGAGTAACGTCTTAAAATTTCTTGAAGTATACTATAAACGTTGCATATTCAACCGAGTCGGTAGGAAGAAACACGATGTTATTGTTCATATATTTGACTCATTTTTGTTCCAAAATTGGGGGTTGGGTAGTAAANTGTTCCAAAATTGGGGGTTGGGTAGTAAAAGTTATTGTTTCTTGGAGGTGGTTGTGGGGGCCAAGAATGGTAAGTGGGACATTGAGTGTCACACTATTAGTGATAAAATTTGGAGAAGGCAAGCATGACTC
>NW_019661198.1:0-300 GCF_002806865.2 Cucurbita pepo subsp. pepo
ATGAAGACGCGGCTTTCGATAGTCTTGACTTCCAGTTCACTCGAATTCATCTTCAGTCTCCCTTCATTCATTCTCTAATTCTGATTCTTCTTTTCTTACAGGCAGTCGAGTAAATGAATTCAATCCGGTTCACTCTCAGTCTCTCTCTTTCCTTTAACATTACCTCAGTCGAAAAGAGCCCCAAAAATAGGGATTTGATNAGAGAGGGTAGAATTGTAGAATAAAAGGTCCTTAATAGTTCAATTAGGTTCGGGAAATCGAATTGTTCAACCTACAGGTTATTCAGTTTACAGTTAAAAA
>NW_019661199.1:0-300 GCF_002806865.2 Cucurbita pepo subsp. pepo
GACATAGAAAATTGAGGCCGGATTGCTTGGACATTGATCAATGGTGTGTTCCTCTCCACAAGATACACAAGATTCGGATGCTGTCTGGTTAATTACAGCAGCTGTATGGACTGGTGCTTTGATCATGGAGTCTTGCCCCAACGCTAGATTTAGTAAAATATTAGTCACCAAAGCTAGTTGAGCATTGATAGAGGACAAAGCATCAACTTCAAGTACTTCTCGAGTCTTNTGTTAGATGCTATTCTCTCTAAAATCTTACATGCTTCATTGTATGTCTTTGAAAAAATAGCTCCATTGGCG
>NW_019661200.1:0-300 GCF_002806865.2 Cucurbita pepo subsp. pepo
CCTTGTGTTTGAATAAATAGGCAATGGAATAGCTTTACCTTCTTCCATCTGGGAGGGAGTTAAAAAGAATGAATCTTGTCTTGCTTGAGGCTTTCCTTCTGCATTAACGAGTTCAATCAAAGAGCTACTTCATGAACCGAGGTTACAGTCTTTGAATAACTAGGTTGTTCAGTAGCTGCAAGGAAAGGGAAAGGAAAGGGTTGAAGGTGGAGTTAANTAGGAGTTAGTAGGGAGAGGAGCAATAAGACAGAGTTGGATGGGTTACGGCCGGAGTTCACTCTAACGAATAATCTTTCTTTC
>NW_019661201.1:0-300 GCF_002806865.2 Cucurbita pepo subsp. pepo
TTTGGATTAGTCCTATAAGCTAGTCAGTTTGGAATGGGTGCCAAGAATGAAGTCAATCTTGTGTTCAATCCCTCTGAGTGGTGGCAAACTACTAGGCATCTCCTCGGAAAATAAAACTTCAAACTCTTGCAAAAGCACAACAAAATCACTAGGCAAAGAAGGGTTAAGCATGTTAGTAAAGTAACAAGACCCCTTGCACATATGTACAAGAATAGTCTTGTTAGAGAGCAAAACATTCCTAGCCTCACTTGATCTNTCGCTAGGCTGAGTGATACTCTCTTGCTTTTCACTCAAGCTCTT
>NW_019661202.1:0-300 GCF_002806865.2 Cucurbita pepo subsp. pepo
AACACTGAGATAAGGAATGATTTGGAAATAGAGATCCACTAAAAATTTTGAATACATGAGAACAGAATTAAAAGGTAACAGATAAAAAAAGAAGATTAAGGAATTAAAAAAACCACAAACTAAAGAGAGAGAGGTAAATACATAGAGTAGTAAAGCCCAGAATAACTTGAAATAGTTGTATCTACTTTTTTTTTTATACAANGAGAGGTAAATACATAGAGTAGTAAAGCCCAGAATAACTTGAAATAGTTGTATCTACTTTTTTTTTTATACAACAGTAACCATGGAAAATAAGATTTT
>NW_019661203.1:0-300 GCF_002806865.2 Cucurbita pepo subsp. pepo
AGGATGTGAATCTAAGAACGATCATTAAGGTCATATATTGTATGTTCTTCTTCCATGATAATAAAAATAAAATTCGTAAATAAATCGAAAACATACAAGAAATGATAATAAACATATATATCCAAAAACTAGAAAACAAATGATGATGGAGTTGACACACGAGTCGTGTGAGTTGCGACTGACGTGGGAATGGTGTGCGCTACACATGAGAAGAGCATGACTAGTTTGTCAAGTCACGCATGCATTTCTCGAAGAGNTGGTGTGCGCTACACATGAGAAGAGCATGACTAGTTTGTCAAG
>NW_019661204.1:0-300 GCF_002806865.2 Cucurbita pepo subsp. pepo
TATATTTGAGTAGAAGCTAAATATTGGGTATTTAATAAAAGCATTTGGTTTAGTGGTATGCCCCTCACTTATGGTGCAACCTCAAATGCCCCTATGTCTAAATCTTTTCTTATTGAAAGACTTCATATTTATATAAACTTGTTGTTCGTATTATACTTACCATTTTCGGAAATAAAGAAAAAAAAAAGAAGAAAAACAAAAATTATGGCGATTAAAATTATAATGATAATNTTTCGGAAATAAAGAAAAAAAAAAGAAGAAAAACAAAAATTATGGCGATTAAAATTATAATGATAATGC
>NW_019661205.1:0-300 GCF_002806865.2 Cucurbita pepo subsp. pepo
ACTGAAGCCAAACTTGCATGCTTGCCAAATAAACCCCACATGAATAAAAATAATGGGACCTCGTATGCTTGCCACATAATCCCAAACAATTGAGTTTAATTTTGAGTGTCAAAATTTGGTGATCTCAAATTTTCATGTACATACATGAAATATGTTATGGAGGAAAGGAGAAAGTGAATGAAATAAATGTTATCTTATGAATAAAAATAATGGGACCTCGTGCATATATGTATGTCATGTGTATCGNAAAGGAGAAAGTGAATGAAATAAATGTTATCTTATGAATAAAAATAATGGGAC
>NW_019661206.1:0-300 GCF_002806865.2 Cucurbita pepo subsp. pepo
CCGCGTTGCAGACGTGACACGTGGCAAAATCAGAGTGCGACACGTGTGCAGGCATCTCGGGTCGAGGCGCGGGTGAACGGGTCGCTCGCGGGTCTCGAGCCGAACGCGGGTGACGGGCCGCGCGGTGATGGGCCGACTCGCGGGTNGGTAACGTGGGTTTTGGGCCGATCGAAGGGACGGGGCTCGATTCGGGTTTCCGGATCTGGATCTCGGGTCGGACTTCATCCTCTTCGCCTGACTCCTGCGCTATTTTCCGGCGGTCTCTCTCTCTCCTCGACAACGTCGTCCTGATGTCCTTTT
>NW_019661207.1:0-300 GCF_002806865.2 Cucurbita pepo subsp. pepo
TTTGATCTCTAGTTATCCTATTATACGGTTAGGGTATGCGATTACCCTATACATGTGTCATGGTCTCGAGTTGCAATCGTCAGTCGTACAAAGATGTTTTTCCTTTACTTGAAATAGAAATAGCACATATCTTGAGTATTTTAAATATTATTAGTAAGTGACCCCACTAATGGGGTTATATGCAAACACATACAATTNAAGACCTATCATAACCATTTATATTTCTTAGGTGGCTAGCATAATCCTATAGTTCTATTAATCTGACAATTATTGTTTCTTTGGAGTAACTGTTATTATTTT
>NW_019661208.1:0-300 GCF_002806865.2 Cucurbita pepo subsp. pepo
CTCAAATACTGAAGACAAGTTTGCCTTCAAGTGGTTTATCTTCCTCATACTTGATACAACATTTAGTATATCATCCACGTATAGGAGTAGAAACACATAAGAATCAGTGTATTCTTTGAGGTAGCAACACTGATTCTTTTCACTTCTGTGGAAACCACTCTTGCACATGAAGAAGTCAAACTTCTTGTACCATTGTCTCGGTGCTTGTTTCAGTCCATACAAGCTCTTATTGAGCTTACACACCATGTGCTCCTTNTTTCTTATCTAGATCTCCATGTAAAAATGCCGTTTTTACATCCA
>NW_019661209.1:0-300 GCF_002806865.2 Cucurbita pepo subsp. pepo
TATCCTCTAAGTCTACTTGTTGGGCTAGCTTAAACTCACGTAGGCAGAAGCTATGGAGGGAAATGAGCATGCATAATACCACGACGTACATGATATCGTAGTTTATGTAGTGTAATATATGGAGGTTCATGCATCATACAACCAAGCCAACATTAAAGCCATTTCGTAGGCGAAGTTATTAACGTATGGAAAATTAGAGTANACACAAATGTGAGGATTGTTATTCTTAGATATATTTATATTTTAAGTCTGTTCTTTCTCCGGTAGAGTTGAAGTGTCACAGCCCAAAATTTGAATCTC
>NW_019661210.1:0-300 GCF_002806865.2 Cucurbita pepo subsp. pepo
CATCAAAAACTCCTTCACCTGATAATGTCAATCTATCAACATGGGCAAACGTGATCCAATTATCTCCCTGAACACTTTTTGGTTCCGGCAATGTTCCTCCAAGTTGAAAGTCAATTGGGCTATTACAAGGTCCTTCAAAATTCTCTTGCTTTACTTTAAATATCCCTCTCGGAATAAAAATTGCACTAGAACGATTGGACGTGCATNGCTAAAGCCTACATTTCACAAGTAACAAAAGTTATAGTAACCAACTGATCAACTCAACTAGTGATAATATTGATGTTCATATTATATATTTAC
>NW_019661211.1:0-300 GCF_002806865.2 Cucurbita pepo subsp. pepo
GATTAAGGTATTAAAAAAACCACAAACTAAAGAGATAGAAAAGTAAATACAGAGAATAGTAAAACCCAGAATAACTTAAATAGCTGTATCTATTTTTTTTATACAACAGTAACCATGGAAAATAAGATTTTTAATAAAAATATAATTATAGACATATAACATTTCAAGACTTTTAACAATGGACCTATGAAAATTAGAGAAATAATTTTGTAGATTTCAAACTNGATTTTCAAAATACGAAATCAAACTTTCATTAAATATATATTCGTGACAACAACTTAAGCTAGCCAGGTAAGTGAC
>NW_019661212.1:0-300 GCF_002806865.2 Cucurbita pepo subsp. pepo
TCGATAGCTGTAGTGTGGGCCCTCTCCCAATATATTCCCCCCTTTTAACTCTTTTAACTTTCTCCAACAAAACTAAAAGAAAAAAGAGTGTAATATTTTGAAAATTGGAGAAGAAAGAGAAGGGGAAGGGGAAAGGGAGCACGTGAAGTGGCNGAAGTGGCAAAGGCAAGAGCCAGAGACGCAGAGAGAGACGCAGAGAGAGACGCAGAGCCGCAGAGAGAGAGAGACGCAGAGACACTCACATTCTTCCTTCTTCCTCCTTTCTTTCTGATGAATCCCCCAATATAATATATCCCTTCC
>NW_019661213.1:0-300 GCF_002806865.2 Cucurbita pepo subsp. pepo
ACACATCCTGTTGTAGAGGAGATGACATTATTTCTTGACTGACATGATGAAACAGCAGCAGAAGCAGAAGCAGCAGCAGCAGCAGCAGGCATGAGAGGGTGCCATGATACTCGTTCTTCTTCTTCTTGTGCAGCCTGCAAATTGCTGAAAAGAAGATGCACGCCCACNTTCTTCTTGTGCAGCCTGCAAATTGCTGAAAAGAAGATGCACGCCCACTTGCATATTTGCGCCTTATTTTAGGTCTGATGAGCCGAAGAAGTTCGCCAAGGTTCACAAAGTGTTTGGGGCGAGTAATGTGAG
>NW_019661214.1:0-300 GCF_002806865.2 Cucurbita pepo subsp. pepo
TTCCATATTAGGGTTTCCGAATTAGGGATCGATATGAAGCATTCCGTTCCTCCGAAATACAAGTCTAAATCATCAAGACTAATCATTCCCCACAAAATTTTCGAAAAACGTCGACCGTGAGTCGGTTTTCGAAGCACGTACTTTAAACGTCCCAAATTAGAGTTTCTGAATTAGGGGTCGATTTGAAGCACTTCGTTTCTTCGAAATTCTATTCTAAATCATCANGGAAAACGTCGACCGTGACTCGGTTTTTTAAGCCTGGAAATCAAACGTCCCAGATTAGGGTTTCCGAATTAGGGT
>NW_019661215.1:0-299 GCF_002806865.2 Cucurbita pepo subsp. pepo
GGGGAGGGAAGGGAAGTGATAAGAGTTATAAAGAGGAAGGAGGAGAGAGAGAGAGAGAGAGTGGTGGAAGTGTTGGATATGAAGAAGACAAATGGTTGGGAGAAAGGAGTGGGAGTTGGGTTAGTGTTATAGGAAGGGGAAGAGAGTTTGTGTAGTCTGTTTTTGTGTTCCCAAGTTAGGGATTCAACTCAAGTGGGCTTCAACAAATGTGTTTGTTCTTCACTTAACACAGTGGGCCTTTCTTGTTTATGTCTCAATCCACACCTCCATGTGATTTCCCCATTTCCTTAACCACACTC
>NW_019661216.1:0-299 GCF_002806865.2 Cucurbita pepo subsp. pepo
ACCTTCACCCTTCGCTCCTTGCCATTCACCTCTCGGTTGAAAAATTCTATTTCCTTCTCCTCTACAATTAGGCTTGGATTAGAATGATGTTGGTATGCTTTTAGCTCATTCACCTTTCTTTGACTTTATGATCTGAACTGATGAACAGGCAGGGTAAACTGGCCGATTTATTCTCCGATTCTTGACTGAAGAGTAAACGTAAACTAAGACAAAACCTCAACCCTCTCCCTTTGGTCCCGCGGTTGAACCTCTTCGCCTTACGGGTCTCAGGTCTTCGCCCCTCTCCTTAACTTAAC
Source organism: Cucurbita pepo subsp. pepo (assembly GCF_002806865.2). NCBI lineage: Eukaryota > Viridiplantae > Streptophyta > Magnoliopsida > Cucurbitales > Cucurbitaceae > Cucurbita > Cucurbita pepo. Next base: position 297 of record NW_019661216.1, read on the forward strand.
TCC
>NW_019661217.1:0-299 GCF_002806865.2 Cucurbita pepo subsp. pepo
TCAACATCATTCTCTATAACTTGAGTTTTAAGAAGTCTTCTTGTAAGAACTGCCAAATGACCCCATCTTCCAATTCCTCTTCATCCTCCTAGACTTCTTCTTCAACTAGACCATCTTTGTCCATTCTTGATGATCATGACTCTCTTGTTATGACAATCACAGCTAATATGACCAATTCCTTGACATGTCCAACATTCGATGTCTCTATGAAGGGTTAAGACGGATTACCAATATGAGAGAAGAGAAGAAAGAAGAGTCAGGAGAGTAAAGCTTCAAAATTTCAACATTTTATGGGAAGT
>NW_019661218.1:0-299 GCF_002806865.2 Cucurbita pepo subsp. pepo
AAAAACTCAGAAGGCAACGGTCCATTTAGTGCGATTTAGTAAGCCGACAATTATCCTTCCAAATCAAATTAGGGCTTGCCCACTTCCTTTTGTCGTTTTCGAAAGAAACAAAAGTTTTATATATATCTTTCTAAATTTTAATTGAAAACTAAGTTATATTCACTTTTTTTATTATTATTATTAATATTGTTATTTATAAATATTTCTTTAGTTAATGTATCAAATAACCCAATAACTTAGGGATAAAATATTATATTCTTGAACCAATAGGAAAAAGTTCAATTTTCACTAAAAAAAAA
>NW_019661219.1:0-299 GCF_002806865.2 Cucurbita pepo subsp. pepo
TCGTTTCTCGTATTTGGTAAAGTCGGTGGTATGATACCCGAGCTCATCTAACTATAGCTCAATTAAGATATATACCACTTGACCCAGATGTCAGAATTTCAAATCTTCCATAGTATGTTGTTGAAGTTTTATCTAGTTCAAGCCTACTGTTAGTCGATATTATCCACTTTAATCTATTATGTATCGTCGTCAACCTCACGGTTTTAAAACTTATCTACTAAGGAGAGGTTTTCACACCGTTATAAGGAATTTTAGTTTCTCTGCAACCAATGTAAGATCTCATACTCGTGTTTTAAAAG
>NW_019661220.1:0-299 GCF_002806865.2 Cucurbita pepo subsp. pepo
ACCCGATGAAAGAAATCCTAAAAGAAGAATGAGAAAAGGAAATGCAATATGGTAAAATAAATGACTAGGGATGTTGAACAAACCTTGGTATGAGGCCAAAGTTGATCGGGAGAAACATGCATAGTGCAACCCTCTTTACCTGATTCCCACTCTACAACAAAACGTGCCAACACACCAGAACCAAAACTAAACCACAAGCACAATAACCCAACTGCTTCAATTCTAAATGCCCTCCTCATCTGTTCGGATAACTTATCCACTGTGTCAGGTGAAACTTTGGTAACTGGTGCTTTAACATC
>NW_019661222.1:0-299 GCF_002806865.2 Cucurbita pepo subsp. pepo
AGTGCTTAAAATCGAGACCCTAATTCGGAAAATCCTAATATGGGACGTTTGAATTACGTGCTAAAACGACCTGATCGCGGTCAACGTTTTTCGAAACTTTTGTTGGGAATCATTAGGCCGGATGATTTAGAATCGAATTTCAAAGAAACGGAGTGTATAAAATAGTGTATGAGTGCTTAAAATCGGGACCCTATTTTGGAAACCTAAATCCTGGACGTTTGAAGTACGTGCAAACAAAGCGAATCACGGTCGACATTTTTTGAAACTTTTGTGGGGAATCATTAGGCCTGATGATTTAG
>NW_019661223.1:0-299 GCF_002806865.2 Cucurbita pepo subsp. pepo
AAGATAAGGAATCAAAAGAAACCAAGAAATTAAAAAAAAGGGGACAAATTGTAAAGTTGAAGGAAATGCTTTCAGATATAATAACAATAATAAATAATAATAATAAAAAGTTGCCAATGAAATTATGGGGCCTACATCTCATTTTCTCTGCGCTTTCATGTGATGCACCAATTTTGCCTCTCTCTCTACTCATCAATACTCAGATCCTACAAACCAATCTTCAGTAATTTTCAATTAATCTACACAATATTTTGTCACATTTCTTCAAGCGTTTGAATCAAGAACAAAGGTCAAAATTA
>NW_019661224.1:0-299 GCF_002806865.2 Cucurbita pepo subsp. pepo
ACCGACCGAGTCAAGCAGGTGCGTTTCCAGACTCTGCGTGGTGAGTTGAAGAGCATGAAGATGAAGGAATCAGAAAATGTATCTAACTACAATACACGTGTACAGACCGTGGCGAACAAGCTATATAGAAATGGAAAAATGTTACCTGAGACGCGGATTGTGTAGAAAATCTTGAGGTTGTTAACTGACAACTTCGAGAATGTTGTATGTTGTTGGGAAGGGGATAGTGAAAGAGATAGGAATTGATAAAATAGATGGATGCTGCAGTGCTTTATTATTGTCTACTGACTCGATGCTTA
>NW_019661225.1:0-299 GCF_002806865.2 Cucurbita pepo subsp. pepo
AAAATGCTATCTTCAAAAGCTATAAAAAGGGTAATTTGTTGAAGTGGACATAGATATCCAGTACCACCCTGTAAAACCAAACATAGTATGCACTGAGTTGAAAAGTAGTACACTCGTCCGCCTTCATCACAAGGGAGCCACTTGTGCAAACTAATTTCGAACGAGCTGACATAGCGGTAGTAACCGAAGAAGTGGCAGTTCAAATAGCCCGACTGACAGTGCGTCTCACGCTCAGACAAAGAATCATAGACTCACAATGTGGGGATCCAAGCCTAAGCAAAATCCTAGACCAATTGAAA
>NW_019661226.1:0-299 GCF_002806865.2 Cucurbita pepo subsp. pepo
TGTTAACACTGAAGAAAGTATATAATTCAATTCTGGTTCAATGACCATTACATCAGAATCTTCTTCATCTGACTCTCTGATATTTTGAGATACTTTTGAAGATACCATAGCTGCAGCAATCTCAGAAACGGCCTCTTGACGAGCAATTATCATGTCTCTTTCACATAAAGGATGTGTTATCTGTAATATAAATTATAAATTTTAGAAGCGAAAATATGAAAAACTAAAAGCATGAAAGACAACATAATATGATACATGCCCATTGGCGAAGAAGCCTCGAACCGAATATTGTAAGAGTG
>NW_019661227.1:0-299 GCF_002806865.2 Cucurbita pepo subsp. pepo
ACCCAGAAGAAACTCCAACTCCTTTCAGATCTAACAGGGGCTTTAAGGCCTGGTGTCCTCACGGCATTGATGGGTGTAAGTGGAGCTGGGAAGACAACTCTGCTTGATGTTCTTGCAGGAAGAAAAACATACGGATACATCGAAGGAGATATCAAAATTGGTGGCTTTCCTAAAGTTCAAAAGACATTTGCTCGGATATCTGGTTACTGTGAACAAACTGATATACATTCTCCTCAAATAACAGTGGAAGAATCACTGATCTTCTCTGCTTCGCTCCGTTTAGCATCTGATATCGACTC
>NW_019661228.1:0-299 GCF_002806865.2 Cucurbita pepo subsp. pepo
ATCCAAGGCTGGATTTAAAATTGATGAGATCGTTGTTGATCAAAAAAATTATCCAGCCCAATCCTAAACAATTTAAAACCAAACTCCAAATAAGAATCAATATGCGCTTGTCTGATTTACCTGAAATTCAAATTGTTCGAAATGTTCGTTCGACACGATTAAGGCTTCGTGTGGATTCACAGCAAATTCGATTAACAGCACCAGTATTGTGTTCTAAACGGCAGATTCAAAGTTTTATTGATCAATCTGAAACGTGGTTAATTCAAACCTGGCAAAAACAGCAAGAATATTTGATTAAA
>NW_019661229.1:0-299 GCF_002806865.2 Cucurbita pepo subsp. pepo
CTAGCAAAATACGCCTTTAATTAACTCAAGTTCTACAATTAAAATTAAAATATAAATCCGACATTACATTGGTTTAACAAGTTTAAACTTATAAACTTTTGTACGTCTAATTAAAAATTAGAAGTTAACATAGGTCTAATAATTGAGAAACTTTACCAAAATCGAGGTTTTTGTAGGATGAAATTTAAAGTACCTGTAGACGCAATTATTAGGGGTGCGCTCTACCATTGAGCTAATAGTTCGTCGTGCGGGCCTTCTACTGGGGCGAACTTAAACTTGTGCTCGAGAGATAACTGTCT
>NW_019661230.1:0-299 GCF_002806865.2 Cucurbita pepo subsp. pepo
AATATTTTGGGCCGCTGTCATCTTCTTCGTGATAAAATCAAAACATCCACGAGACCTTGGCTTCTTTTGATGTACCGTGATTTGGGAGTCGGAGACTCACATATGCGCTGGACCTTCTCTGGTCAAGCTAGCTGTATGTTGTAGCGACGTCCGGAGGTCAGCGGAACCCCTGGTGTCATGCTCCCCATGAACACCCTATCATCATACTGTGTGCATCTGCACTCATCATCATAAAGGGGAAGTATTCTTATACTTATAAACACACAACATGCCTGACACAATCCTAGCCTCATCTCTTT
>NW_019661231.1:0-299 GCF_002806865.2 Cucurbita pepo subsp. pepo
TGACTGTCCTGATTCGACTTCTTGCCTGTCGGGGTTTTCTGCACAAATTTTGATTGTTTTTAGGTGTCTTGAGCTGTAACGAAGTAGCTTATATCTGAATCCTATTAGATTCTTATCCATAAAGTTCAGTTATGTAGGTGGTGGAGGCATCACAATAAAGGGAACTTTATCTCTAATTGGAGACATATGAGAATAAAGGCAAAAATAAAGGCATTCCATTAGTGGAAATATATGAGAACACATTTGTACCGTGATTTCAACAGTACTGAATACAAGCTAGCTATGGGTACTTTACTCCC
>NW_019661232.1:0-299 GCF_002806865.2 Cucurbita pepo subsp. pepo
GAGAGAGAGAGAGAGAGAGAGAGAGAGAGAGAGAAAAAGGGTCCAAAACCAGAGAGTTCTTTCACCTCGAGAGTTACAGTACATCAGAGTCCCTCACCCATTTTTCCTAGAGGCTTACAAAGGCAAGCATGGAAAGGGTGATAAAATATCATGAGCTTATATTTCAATAATAAAAAGAAGAATACTGAACAAATCGAATGGAATTCCCTTCTTTTTAATGTTTGGAATGTTCACTTACCCTGGTGGTGACTGGTGTGAAAAGATTAACGCTAGACAGTGAAAACTACAAAACAAGTGGC
>NW_019661233.1:0-299 GCF_002806865.2 Cucurbita pepo subsp. pepo
CCTTGGTTGCTTGAACTGAGTAAGAATGCAGAAATTAAGAAACTGGATCCTGGAACAGAATACTCAAGTTTGAAAACGCAAGCTATTGCTACTCTATTGTCATGGCTTGCTAGGAATGGGTTTGTTCCTAAAGACAGCTTGATCACCTCTCTTGCAAAATCAGTTATTGAATCTCCTACCAAGGTGGCAGACTTGACTGGCTGTTTGCTGTTGTTGAATCTGGTGGATGCCTTCAATGGGGTTGAAGTTTTTGAAGAGCAATTACGGACAAGGGAAGACTACCAAGAAGCTAGTAGCAT
>NW_019661234.1:0-299 GCF_002806865.2 Cucurbita pepo subsp. pepo
GTCGAGAAATATGTATTGGGTTTTGTTGATATATATTCTTTTAAATGAGTTTAATTTTTTAATATGTTTTTATTTTTTTATACTTACTCTGTCTGTGAGAGTCCCACCTTCGTTGGAAAGGAGAACAAAACACCATTTATAGGCCTTGAGGGTAGCTTAAAGAGGACAATATCTGGTAGCGGTGAGCTTGAGTTGTTATATAGACATTAATTTTAAACTTCCGAATTAAAAATCAATTAGGGGCTAATTATGTTTATGACTCTTGGAATGTCTCATGGAACGTTACGAGTTTTTGGATA
>NW_019661235.1:0-299 GCF_002806865.2 Cucurbita pepo subsp. pepo
CTCTTTTTTTTTTTTTTTAATCGAAAATATGACATTAAATTATAATTCAATTATCGATAAACTTAGACACTGAAATGACCTATTATACTTTTCCGTTATGGTCGACCCTAAACCTAACACAACTAAGTTTCTTAAATGGGTCGTCAATTTTCTTCAAATATCCAGTACAATTTGGACAATTATGTCATTTGAAAAAATATTTTCTATAGAGGAAACACCTGTTACGAGTAAGTGGAGATGAAAGATCTCCCGAGATTCTTATCTCATTCCATTCTAGTAGCTCAACTAGTACCTAACGT
>NW_019661236.1:0-299 GCF_002806865.2 Cucurbita pepo subsp. pepo
CAAGATCAGTTGCCTTCAGCACAAGATCAGGCCCCGGTTGGATTAGGCTCCGGCTTAGCTTCCTTGGATGCCAAGAAACAAAGACCGAAATCGAAAGCTGCAGCTTGAGTGTTGAAACTTTTTGTTAGATTGGCCAGAGGATAAATAATTTATTTGAGATAGGGAGGAAACTCTCTAATTGGCCAATAATGAATGACACTTCTGGGTCCATTTGAGTAAAGAGTTCAGCTTAGTTTTAGCAATTGGCTGCTAAAAATTAGTTTTAGATGGGCCAATGCAGTACAGGTATTCCATTTTTT
>NW_019661237.1:0-299 GCF_002806865.2 Cucurbita pepo subsp. pepo
ACAAATAGGTGGCTTACTGAGTATAATTTTTATACTCATCCCATTTTCGTTTTTTTTTTCTCCCCAGGTGTTTGCAGGCTGCCGGTCGAGGTAGAGGAGCGTTCGAGAGTATGGGTTGCTTAAATTCTTCATGTCATGTAATAGCTCAAATTCCCTGTTAGTCGATATGGGATCTTATAAGGACTACTTTGCTAGTAGCCTCACAGCTTTAAAAAAGTCTTATAAGGATTGTTTCGTTTCCCTCTTCAATCAATGTGAGATTGTGATGTCCCACATTGGTTGGGAAGGAGAACAAACCA
>NW_019661238.1:0-299 GCF_002806865.2 Cucurbita pepo subsp. pepo
AAATAACATATAACTCAGGGTTGGAAGAATAGACTAGTCACTTTCCCCTATAGAACATTTTAGGACATTTTATTCTTGACGGATGTAGACATATTTTGGTGACTAGTCATACACCCTTGTATTAACCCAACATGAAATAGTAAAGATCTATCTAAGATGAAAGCATATAAAAGGAGTTTGAAACGAACATACGATCATGGACAACACGTCTTGGACAAGCATGACCAGGATATCCGACATGCGGCCATAAGCAACACACTTGGACAAGCATGACCATGACACCGAGGACGCGCATAACC
>NW_019661239.1:0-299 GCF_002806865.2 Cucurbita pepo subsp. pepo
CACTCTTACAATATTCGGTTCGAGGCTTCTTCGCCAATGGGTATGTATCATATTATGTTGTCTTTCATGCTTTTAGTTTTTCATATTTTCGCTTCTAAAATTTATAGTTTATATTACAGATAACACATCCTTTATGTGAAAGAGACATGATAATTGCTCGTCAAGAGGCCATTTCCGAGATTGCTGCAGCTATGGTATCTTCAAAAGTATCTCAAAATATCAGAGAGTCAGATGAAGAAGATTCTGATGTAATGGTCGTTGAACCAGAATTGAATTATATACTTTCTTCAGTGTTAACA
>NW_019661240.1:0-299 GCF_002806865.2 Cucurbita pepo subsp. pepo
GAAAATTAGATATCCAGCAGATTTTATAATGCAGTAATGATTAAAGACACGAGTTTAAATTCGTTATGCAGATGCTTATCATAAGGTGCAGGCTTGTTTGTTTTTCATGTGATGAACAACAATGCACAGGGACAACGTTAATCTCTAACATCGTTAAGTTTATAGAAGAGAAAACTTACTGTAATATATCAACTAATTGCCCATGATGGATTAGAAACTCCCGCAACTGCATTAGAAAAAAAATTATTAAAATCAGTAGTCAATAATCAACTTTCCCCTGAACAGTGCACATCATTCAC
>NW_019661241.1:0-299 GCF_002806865.2 Cucurbita pepo subsp. pepo
TCCCCTTATCAGGGAAGGGTAAATTCATCACAATCTCCTCAATCAGAGACCAACAGTCCTATTACGCACCACAGCAATCCCAAACAACCTATAACACCAACTCCAAAATATAACATAAACTCAGGTAGAATGCAGAGGGGCCAACACATTAGATTCTAATAAAAAAACAAGAGCAATGAAAGTGCATCACTATGAGTGAGATTTTTTTTTCCAATAAGAAACTAAAAACATTTTTTTTTTCCAAGGGAGAATCAAAACTAAAGAAATATTCAGATCAAGACTGCCGTTGCTATAAACCA
>NW_019661242.1:0-299 GCF_002806865.2 Cucurbita pepo subsp. pepo
TGGATTGTGAGATCCCACATCGATTAGAGATATGAATGAGTGCTAGCGAGGATGCTAGGCTCTGAAGGAGGTGGATATTGGAGAGAGGAACGAGTGCCAACGAGGACGTTAAGCCCTAAAGGGGGTGGATTGTAAGATCTCAAATCGGTTGGGGAGGAGAACCAACGTTCTTTATAAGGGTATGGAAACCTATCCCTCGCATACACGTTTTAAAACCTTGAGGGGCTCGAAAGGGAAAGGTGGATTGTGAGATCTCAAATCGGTTGGGGAGGAGAACGAAACATTCTTTATAAGGGTAT
>NW_019661243.1:0-299 GCF_002806865.2 Cucurbita pepo subsp. pepo
GCAAGGAAAAACAGAGTCAATCAAAGAACTTCAAGAAAATCTCAAGTTAAAGTGGAAAGATCATACTTTGGAGGAATTATAGCAAGAACATTACCTGAAGTTCATTGGGATACGTCTCATTTCAAATAACGAAGGAGGAGCCGTGTAGCCTGGCTTGAATTGCTGAAAAACCATAGTACCATTGTTCAGTTTTGTTGTACAAACTGCATTAAACAAACTGATATTCTCGGGCAAAGCAACAATTATGCTATATGTAACCGCTCAAGCCCACTGCTAGTAGATATTGTCCTCTTTTTAGG
>NW_019661244.1:0-299 GCF_002806865.2 Cucurbita pepo subsp. pepo
CCTTTACTATATCTGTTCGTGCCTCCCGAGAGTTTTTTTTTCATCATTTAATATATATATATATATATATTAATAGAGTAATTTTAAAATTTTTTAATGGATAACTTTTATTTATTAAAAAAAATATAAAACAAAATTTGAAGTACACGTATACATACACTATAATTTTAATCCAATAATATGGTATGTTATCTCGCTAAACGAAAGGAAAAAGTACATATGGGTTGACCTCGGTCAAGGGGTGAGGGCCAGCCAAAGAAGGTAAGTCGGACTCGGTTAGAATCCTTGATCCGGTTCAG
>NW_019661245.1:0-299 GCF_002806865.2 Cucurbita pepo subsp. pepo
AAGTTCACCTGTTCCAAGAACTCTAACAATACAATTTGACTCTTCTTGAATGGATTTAACAGTCCCTCCTTGCTTCCCAATTAAACTTCCTGCTTGTGAAGCTGCCACTAACAGTCTCGTTGAGACTTTACCACCCATGTTGGGAGTGTGAGCATTATCGCCCTCCAAACCATCAACAATGCGTTTATGAACCCTCAGAAGCCCATCCACCGCAGGAGGAAAAGCAGAATCGGGTTCCTCCTTTGCAGACACCATTACCTATTTAAAAATGAAGCATACCTTCAAGTCAGAACTAAAAA
>NW_019661246.1:0-299 GCF_002806865.2 Cucurbita pepo subsp. pepo
ACTTTGACGAGGAGCTGTTCAAAGCAATTGATAATGTCTCATCAATGAGGGCGAACCAGTCGGATACGGAGCCCGATAACGATCCAGAGGCTGCCGTTGAGAACGCCGATGAAATTTCAGAGCCTGGTATGATACTTTATTTCCTAGAGCTCTTAGAGATTAAGTTTTCATGTGAATTTATTGCTTTAAGTACACTTCGATAATAATCATGTTTTGATTTTGCGAGTGGTCAACAAGGGAAATGAAAATAAAGAGCATAGAGGGAATGAGTTCTAGCACGGTAGCTAGGCTAGGTAAGA
>NW_019661247.1:0-299 GCF_002806865.2 Cucurbita pepo subsp. pepo
AAAAAAAAAAAAAAAAAAAAAAAAAAAAGAGGCTGATTTATAAAATATTCACCAAAAATATCCTTCTTAGAATTAAAATATATTTTTAACAATTAAACTATACTTCAATATTAAATAAAAATAAATGGTTAAATATTTAAAATAGGTGAAATTATGAATTAATTTTCAAACTTATAATAGATCCTTTACTTCATTTATTAAGACTAAATTAATAAAAATATTATTCAATTTTTCACTTTTAAGTTTCAATAATAACACTTGAACTAAAAAAAAAAAAAAAAAAAAAAAAAAAAAAAAAA
>NW_019661248.1:0-299 GCF_002806865.2 Cucurbita pepo subsp. pepo
CGATAGGTGAATGAGCGAAGGAAGCGACCATCCTTTCATTTATTGGAGAGGTGTAGGGAAAGGAGCGAAGCTGTGAGACCAATAGGGCGAAGGAGCTGATCTTCCTGTTACGGTTCCGGAGAAAGAAGAAATAGGGTACANAACTACTTACTATGTTACCGAGTTCAATCAGGGAAAATGGCATAGCCCTCAAAATAGACAGAGGATAGGATTTGATCCCCTTTTTCCCGAGAAAGTATCTTATAAATCATCAAATATTTTTACACGAGTTCAATCAGGTTCCGTCATTCATAAGGTTC
>NW_019661249.1:0-299 GCF_002806865.2 Cucurbita pepo subsp. pepo
ATTTTCTATAACATGATAACGAAAATCTAAATAGATGGGCACGGAGAAGAGATCTGATTTTGAATAATTAGACAAAGAAAGGAAATGGAAAGGATAAATGAAAAAGAGATCTGAAATATGAATTACCGTACTAAGAAAGCAAGATCTCTCTCCAATAATTAAATCTCCAGCTCTATTGTAAATCGGNCCCATGAATGCTGTATTCTGATTTGGGATTTTGACTGATTAGTTGGTTGAAGAGAGATAGTTGGAAGAAGGGCTAGTGGAGAGTAGTTTAGGGAAAATATTATTTTAATTAT
>NW_019661250.1:0-299 GCF_002806865.2 Cucurbita pepo subsp. pepo
TGGCATGATTAAAACAACTTATTTTATATAGTAACTAAACACATTGACGTTGCATGTATTTAATATCATGGTTTATAAACATGAGTCTAGTTTCGCTCTGAAGTATGGCTACATAGTGGGTATATAATCACCCTTGCTACTTTTTTTCCCTTTTTATATGATGCATAATATACGAGACCGNAGTCTATATCATGTATGTATTTGTAGTAGATACCAATTATCACCATGCTCACATTGTCTTACCCGTGATTCAAAATTAGAAGAAAAAAGCATGGCCATAGTAAAATTTTTGCAAATTT
>NW_019661251.1:0-299 GCF_002806865.2 Cucurbita pepo subsp. pepo
AAATCTTAAAATCATGTTGCAAATAACAAGATATCCATTTGCATGCTTATAACAGGAAATTTGACAGCTTCAAAGTAAAAAAACTACATCAATAACATACAATTTATTTTACGCTTGTTCATTGCACGCAATTTGCATTCTGGCAACTTCTACCTAAAAAAAAAACCATGTTCACAAGGTAGTTGCTAAGTTNACCATGTTCACAAGGTAGTTGCTAAGTTTACGCGACTACAAAATTCATTCTTTTTGTGCTACTTTTGTTTCCTTTTGAGAAGAATGTTGCCTTTGTTTTCAATATT
>NW_019661252.1:0-299 GCF_002806865.2 Cucurbita pepo subsp. pepo
TCTGAGTTGTATATTTGTGAGTAGTAAGTAGTCAACTTTTTGGTAGCAAATATTAAAATTAAAGAGCTTGATGTATTGCTAAATATCAAAGATATAAATACTATTCAATCAATTCCAGAAAAGGAAAATATATAGGGATTTGAAATTCTAATTTTATCTTTCTTTTTTATTTTTTCTTTTTACTCGGCCGTGTGTTTTATAACATTATATCATAATATAGAATAAATTTGTATTTATAAATTAGTATATCATANATCTAATAATTTAAATATACTCTTAGTATTTTAAACTAGTTAAGT
>NW_019661253.1:0-299 GCF_002806865.2 Cucurbita pepo subsp. pepo
TGAACCTTCAATAACTTAATTTAAAAATGAATCTAAATAAATTCTATACTTAAAACAATCCATGAAAGGTAAATATCCCGTCTCCAACTTCCATGGTGTCCTCAGCTCCACTGTCAACCATACGCCTTGCCTTTACCTGAAAAATGTAGGTAGCACGTGGCTGATCAGAGTGATGAATATAATAAGGNGAAAAAATTTTGAAGCTGGATTTGGCTGATTCAGCCATAAATGAAATTTTGATATTTAAGAACACCAAGATCGGTGCTATTATACATGTTAAGAATGAGAAATAGAATTGG
>NW_019661254.1:0-299 GCF_002806865.2 Cucurbita pepo subsp. pepo
GTCAAGCTTGGAACTTATAAGTTCTTAGGAATAGCGACCCAGGGTACATCTGGGGAATCAATCTATTACTTTAGGGATACCACTTTAGTTATCCTAGGAGCCCGGGGAATCTATTACTTTAGGGATACCACTTTAGTTTTCCTAGGAGGTAAAGTNTTCCTAGGAGGTAAAGTCATATGGATCGTGATGAGCTGGCCGTTCAGTTTTTGAGTTAACTTTTGAGTTAACTTGGCAGTTTAGTTGAACTGGCCGTATCAGCGTTTTCTTCCTCTGAACAGAAATAAGATGCACATTTTTCG
>NW_019661255.1:0-299 GCF_002806865.2 Cucurbita pepo subsp. pepo
ATTTTTTTTATATATTTGAAATCAAATGCATAATAGCATGTTCTAATCTTCCATGCCATAACGAATTATCATGCAAAGCCGAAAGACATTTATCATTTGTTGGACAATCATTTAAATCAATAATATACACATTATTATCCCTATTTCCAACAAACAACACTTTTCTATCACTTAACATTTTCAATTATGCAATTATTTTTATCAAATATAACTCTAAAACCTTTATCACATAANCCCTGCTTTAAACCATCAACTAAAAATACATTTTCAATGAGAGTACTAGAGTCATTACCTATAGT
>NW_019661256.1:0-299 GCF_002806865.2 Cucurbita pepo subsp. pepo
TCAAGTTTATATCGTATAGATCTCTAAAAAGTATATAATATATTAAATTAATTACTTTATATATATCTAATTGAGTTTCAATACATTAAAATCAATTACTTTTAATAAATAGTTAAGTTTTATAACTACCAAGATTTGAACTCAGTTACTAGATTTAGAGTCCAAGGCTCTAACCACGGGTCCCACAAAGATTTGAACAAGGGTTATTGGATTCAGAGTCCAATATCCTAACCACTAGACCATGGGACCNATAGTATTTTATTTGTTTTTTATAGATCTCTAAATTTTGAAAATGATTT
>NW_019661257.1:0-299 GCF_002806865.2 Cucurbita pepo subsp. pepo
ACGAACACAACTCTCCATAATGGTATGATATTGTCCACTTTAAGTATAAACTCTCATTGTTTTGCTTTGGGATTCCCCAAAAGGCCTCATACCAATGAAAAGAGTATTTTTGTTTATAAACCCATGATCATTCCCTAAATTAGCCGATGTGGGACTTTCATCATCCAACATCNTCATCCCCGCTCCACCTCAGAGACATCTTTGTACCCGACGACTAAAAAAAATACTTTTACAAATAGAAGTTGACAATCCGAACACCGGGCAAGTAAACAAATTCAGACTTTAATAACTTAGTGAGG
>NW_019661258.1:0-299 GCF_002806865.2 Cucurbita pepo subsp. pepo
AATCTAAACATAAGAAATGAAAAAGAATGGTGCATAGCCACGGGAAGCCTGAAAGCCTTTTATGATATATAACTGCCCCACTATGTTCAAATATCGCGTATAGACAACCTTTCTAAATTTGAGACAATTGGGTAGAATTTTAGTATATTATAACGATTCATTTTNGAATTTTAGTATATTATAACGATTCATTTTTTTGAGGTTTTAAATCACAAACTATTACCTCTAATGTAGAGGGTTTTGAAAGATATGGTATCATTTGAAAATAAAATAAAGGGAGGAGTTTGGCGACATTAAAA
>NW_019661259.1:0-299 GCF_002806865.2 Cucurbita pepo subsp. pepo
AGTCAAAGGTAGCCATAAGTAAAACTTGTTCGAATCGCTTGGATTTCCACATGATTCCTTAACCAAGTGTGGATTAAGGATATATGAAAGAAAAACTCAAAGAACCATGAGTCAAAGCACTGAACCGATCAAATTGCTCGGGATTGAAGTAACATTAAAATAACAAACTAGATGAACTTCACTGCTTATGAAATTTTAATGCTGAGCATATTATTGCATGTGGAGGTTATATATGAAATTTTGTGGTCATTGGATNCAATTGCCCCTAAGGATGTCTACCTACGGTTCATGACCTAGAG
>NW_019661260.1:0-299 GCF_002806865.2 Cucurbita pepo subsp. pepo
AATTCATGAAAGAAGGAAGGAACCTTCCCCGGAACCTATTTTCCATTTCTTCTTTCACTCAATCTTGAACAAGGGAAAGCCGCTAATTCATTGACTCACTCTCCCTTTTCCGTCATTGAACAAGGTAAATAAATAGGAACAGTAAGAAAAGAAGAAGAAAGATGAAGACGAGTTGTAGAACTGAACTCAATCACCTGAACCGATATGACCTTCTTTCACTCTNGCCGTACGTAAAGTGGCTTGGCTTCGCTCCTTAGTTGCTTTTCAAGCCAAAACAAGAAGGGGGAGACTCAACTCCT
>NW_019661261.1:0-299 GCF_002806865.2 Cucurbita pepo subsp. pepo
ATCTTAAAGTAAATTTCTTGGAACTTTAGGCGTGTACAACGATAGGAATGGTCTACATCTACCCCTGGTGTGTGTGTAAAAATCTCTAGGATTACTTTCGTTGCGTAAAACGGAGGTTTTGACGTCTTTCTAGTTGTTCACTTTTTTTTCTTCTCTACAGGTATCTTCGGGGTGGCTGAAGGTCGGGTTTGGTTTCCNATCGTGTGCGAACGAAAACTTCGACAAACTTCCGTTTTTTTTTTATCTGATCCGTTACAAAAATTGTGTAGAATTGCTCCCGAATTTGGAAGAAATCTGAG
>NW_019661262.1:0-299 GCF_002806865.2 Cucurbita pepo subsp. pepo
TGAGAATTTTTTATTTTGTGTATGAAGTTAAAGATTTGATCGTGTAAGTGTTACATTAGTTACCTAAATTTAGAGAAATTTATGTTAAGATCAATTTTACCTTAGATTGTGAAGTATGGTATAAAGTGAAATATATATATATATATANTATATTTTTCTTTTAAAACAACCATCTAAGATGACTTTTAAGGAAACTATAAAAGATCTATCTATAAAGAATGACAGTGAGAGAAAGCATCGCCGACAAAGATGACTTTCAATGATAATTATTTTGATTTGTATAAAATAGCTCTCTAGGC
>NW_019661263.1:0-299 GCF_002806865.2 Cucurbita pepo subsp. pepo
CAAGTAAAGAAGAATCCTGAACCTCGTAACCAAGTCAAGACAAAAGACTCATCAAACTTAACTATTGCCCCTGAACTCATGAACCTCTCCCTACCCTATTTTTTAGGCCATTTCTTTACTCTCATGTAAGAAAGGAAAGCCGAAAGAGTCATGATCCTGTTCCTATTCATTCTATATGATTCTCAAATGAAAGAAGAANCTGTCTTCGCTCCTCTCCCTTTGGTCGAGTGTCTTCTCTCCTTCCCCTGATGGAACTATTGTATGTAAGAAAAGAGGAAGAAACCGCAAAAGAGCTACTT
>NW_019661264.1:0-299 GCF_002806865.2 Cucurbita pepo subsp. pepo
AACACCTCTCTATACGAAATTTTGATCAACCAAGAGATAAGACTAGAATTAGATTATCTTTTATGATCGAAGATCTAGAAGCAAGATTTGGAACCTTGTTCTAAATTGAGTCACTCCACAATCGAACTTGATCAAGACTTGATTGAATGGCTTAGGTGCAATTCTACAACAAGAATTGCTTCAAACTTAGAAATAACAAAGNAGGTGCAATTCTACAACAAGAATTGCTTCAAACTTAGAAATAACAAAGATGATGCTCGGATTTCTAAGGAAAATGTCTCAATTTGAGAACTAAATTA
>NW_019661265.1:0-299 GCF_002806865.2 Cucurbita pepo subsp. pepo
GGAGATTGTTAGATAAAAGTCTAATGTTTCCTTCTTTTACAAGTTTTACTCGGAATATTTTCTTTTGACCATTTGACAAACACGTCTAATGGATTACCATTTTCTTCCAACAAATTTCCTTGGCCGTTTTTAGACGATTTCCTCTCGATTGTCAAAAGTCAACATGGCCGNAGTTACCCCCGACACCATAGTTACCCCCGACAATTGTGTGCGTTGGAATGATGGTGAGAAGAAAGCACGAAATGTAAGATTGATCAAAATTTTTTCTTGTAACTCTTAAAATCTTCCTCAACCAATTT
>NW_019661266.1:0-299 GCF_002806865.2 Cucurbita pepo subsp. pepo
ATCGGAAAAGAATACGAACAAAGAAGAAGAAGAAGAAAAAGTCCATTACGAAAAGGAGGATCCGCACAAAATTGATAAACAAAGAAAAACTCTTGAGATCAATTCCAGTTGATTCTCAATCCCCATGGAAAGCTCTTCGTGTCCTACGAAAAAAAAAATAAAGAAGANTGTGCAATTCTCATGAGAAGGAGAAGCTCCTCCCTTAGCTAAGACTAGTTAGGCTAAACGACAGACAGACACATTTGAAAACTAAAGCGTAGCACCCAGAAGAGTTGGGGTGGGAATGGCAGACAGAGAAG
>NW_019661267.1:0-299 GCF_002806865.2 Cucurbita pepo subsp. pepo
AAATTGTTGGAAAGAGGGATAGTGAAAGAGATAGGAATAGAAGAGAATAGATAGAAGCTGCAGTGCTTTAATGTTTACTGACTTGATGCTTACAGGGTTACACAATTCCAGTATTTATAGCTAATACACTGGACCAGAAATAGTAAATCATAGAAATCTAGATAAACTCAAATCTAATAACAATCTCCTAAAATCTTGGTAGATTGAATATTTGAATCATATCTAACTACCCTAAATCATATCTTCATNCTGCGCCTACTTGACCTCCTGAATCTCTACAACTTGGTTTCATGGCTTCG
>NW_019661268.1:0-299 GCF_002806865.2 Cucurbita pepo subsp. pepo
TTTCCATGGTGGTACTGGATGTCTATGTCGTAATCTTTTACTTGCTCTAATCATGTACGTTGCCTCATGTTCAATTCTTTTTATGTGAACAAATATTTTAGGCTTTTGTGGTCCGTGTAGATCTGGGTCTTTTCGCCATACAGGTAGTGTCGCCAAATTTTTAACGCGAACACTACTGCTGCCAGCTCCAAATCATGTGTAGGATAGTTTTTCTNTGCAACCACCTTGCCATGTTGCATCAGTACACAACTTAATCCCTTTTTGAACGCGTCACTGTAAATCACATATCCCACAGAACT
>NW_019661269.1:0-299 GCF_002806865.2 Cucurbita pepo subsp. pepo
TTCTTTCCGATATGACCTTCCCTTAACCTCGGAATCTTAGCTGTTCTCTTTCTCCTTATTTTTTGATAGTGAGTTTTTCTTTGGATTCTCCTGGCCGATTCTTCTTTCACCTATTGATCACTGGGTAAAGCATATTCTTTCTCCTTATGAATCAAGTGTTGAAAGGAAAGACTCCTTATGACTGAGAGCATATTCNATCTGTTCTCTTTGCTCCTTTTCTTTTTCGATATTCCCGTCAGTGATTGTGAACAGTCAGTGTCGACTCAACGAAAGATTAATAAGAGTGTAAGTCAATCCTC
>NW_019661270.1:0-299 GCF_002806865.2 Cucurbita pepo subsp. pepo
AGCTTTACCGGATATAGCCATTGACCAAGCGATAAATACAGAGAGCAGACTCCATAACTCAACAGATAGGAGATGGAAGAGGTTCAATGAAGAAATAGGGCCTTGAAACCCCACACCCATATGGAAGAGGTTCAATGAAGAAATAGGGCCTTGAAACCCCAAACCCCACAGGGCCTTGAAACCCCACACCCATATGGAAGAGGTTCAATGAAGAAACAGGGCCTTGAAACCCCACNGGGCCTTGAAACCCCAAACCCCACAGGGCCTTGAAACCCCACACCCATATGGAAGAGGTTCAA
>NW_019661271.1:0-299 GCF_002806865.2 Cucurbita pepo subsp. pepo
ATTGGTGAAAGATTATGACGTAGATATCCAGTACCACCCTGAAAAAGCAAATGTGGTCGTAGATGTCTTGAGTAGGAAGACGGTCCACTCGTTAGCCCTTATTACGAGGGAAGTAAGGGTACAAAGAGAGTTCGAGCGAGCCAACATAGTTGTAGCGACCGAGGGAGTCATAGCACTGCTGGCCTGACTCACGGTACAACCTACGCTTAGGCAGAGAATTATTACCTCCCAACGAGAGGATCNGCTAGACGAAAGTCTGGTAGATGGATTCTCGAAGTCATCAGATGAAGGACTATTGT
>NW_019661272.1:0-299 GCF_002806865.2 Cucurbita pepo subsp. pepo
AGTAGTAGTGTGGTAGTTTAGACTCCGCCCCTCTCCCTTCGATCTCGCGGTTTCACCCCTCTCCCTTCGGTCTCGCGGTTTCATCTCTTCGCCCTACGGGTCTCAGGTCTTCGCCCCTCTCCCTTCGGTCTCGCGGTTGAACCTCTTCGCCCTACGGGTCTCAGGTCTTCGCCCCTCTCCCTTCGGTCTCACGGTTGAACCTTTTCTTAGGTCTCACAATTCCATTGCCTCTCTCTTAAAGCTNATTCTATAGACTCCTGAACCACGTCCAGAAATGGTATGCCAACAAACTCCTTAAC
>NW_019661273.1:0-299 GCF_002806865.2 Cucurbita pepo subsp. pepo
ACATTCTCTTAGTTCCAATTTATGTTAGGCAGTGCTTTAAAGAAGTACTTTCTTCATTCTCATTATTCTATATTTGTGTACTTAGCTTTGCTTAGGACAATACCCTTTGTCATTAACTTCAATAAATGGGTTTCTTTTTAAACTACTTTGAGCTACACAACGTGTTTCGGTTCGATTGTTATCTAGTCGTGTCTCGGAGGAGTAATGATTTTCAAGAGATACTGATNAATGTATGTGGATATACAATTATGCATGAGATCCCCATACTTTCTATCATAAATAAATCATATAGAACAACC
>NW_019661274.1:0-299 GCF_002806865.2 Cucurbita pepo subsp. pepo
GGTATTGCATCTAGGGAAAATATTACTTCAGGGATACCACTTCATTACCTTATATAGCCTCTCGGGATAAGGATTCATGAGAAAACTCGAAAAAAAGGTGACTTCGACAGTTTAGTTGAATTGGCCATATCATCGTTTGCGCATTTTTCGCATCGCCGCCATCTGAAACTCGGCCTGTACAGCCACATTTACAGCGTTTCTCTCCTCGATTTCTTCGTGAAACTTAAAAATGGATGTTACNCTGGCCGTATCATCGTTTGCGCATTTTTTGCATCGCCGCCATCTGAAACTCGGTCTGT
>NW_019661275.1:0-299 GCF_002806865.2 Cucurbita pepo subsp. pepo
CGTTGGAAGAAGTCGAATTTGACAATTATTACGGAGAAAAGTTCAAAGCTAGTCCTTTCAAAACTATCCCTAAAGAACTAGAAAAGGGCAATCCCACCCTAAAGGATATCAAGAATATCCCGCATCAAATAATTATTCAAACAAGATTTTATCCACGATCTTTACCCAGNAGAAAAATCTCACAAAATTCTGGTACTCTGCAAGTACAAGCAGGCAACTCTGTACTGAAAGTCCACGAGTCAATCCCAATACTCAGATCAACAAACCTCGACGTATTTACAAAGAGGATTTCAAAAGAA
>NW_019661276.1:0-299 GCF_002806865.2 Cucurbita pepo subsp. pepo
TTTTTTCTGATTCGAGGACGAATCCTTCTAAAGAGGGGGAAAATGATAAGAATCATGGTGTTCCAAATGAACCTATTGCCAAGAAGATTCAAAAACATTTCAAAAGGAGATGACGGAAAGAAGGTGATGATTTTTTCTGATTCGAGGACGAATCCTTCTGAAGAGGGGGAAGATGATAAGAATTGCACCTGAGCCATTCAATCAAGCCTTGATCAAGTTCGANGAGTTCGATTATGGAGTGACTCAATTTAGAACAATGTTTTCAAATCTTGCTCCTAGATCTTTGATCATAAGAGATA
>NW_019661277.1:0-299 GCF_002806865.2 Cucurbita pepo subsp. pepo
TAAGTTTAGTGTGGCTAAGGATTCTGAGAAGGCGACAGGAACCCAGAATATTATTAATAACAAATATTTTGGCGATGACATTTTTGAGGATGCAGATGTTGACCATGTGGAGGATGATGTTGACCATGTGGAGGATGATGTTGATAAGCCACAGCTTTTGGATGATCGATTTGATACCCTCTTAAGTCAGGACTATGCGTCTAGTGACAACGGTGACAGTGCTTGTGATGAGCATGATGGTTNGAAAGCTCAAGCATACCCTTGATGATCATAGTAAGGATGACTTGGACCTTGACCAA
>NW_019661279.1:0-299 GCF_002806865.2 Cucurbita pepo subsp. pepo
TTTGAATCATCTGGTTCGTCAGAGCCTAATTTTCCATCGACATCATCATGAACGTCTGAAACATCTCAGCTAAGGGCAGCTAATGGCTGCTTTAGCAGGACTGCTGTACACGGGGTTGGACCTGATGGGACCTCCTCAGAGAAGGGAGAAGTAGGGGGTGTATCAAGCAGCCTTCGGGCCTTGGCCTTCCTTCGGCGTCTTTTTGTTCTTGATGGCTGTGGTTCTATCCCCTCACGACTTTGAGGCNATCCCCTCACGACTTTGAGGCGTATCCCCAATCTCCTCCTGAAATTCAGGTT
>NW_019661280.1:0-299 GCF_002806865.2 Cucurbita pepo subsp. pepo
CTTTTTTACAGTTCAAGAATAAAGGGAGAGGAAAGAAAGATTACTGAGAGTGAACTCTGGAACCTGAACCTGGCCCTTTAGTAAATGAATGAAGAACCTTTACTGTGTTTGATTGAAGAAGAAAATGAAAGATGAAGGAAAGACGAAACGAAAGAAGAATTAGACAGAACAGAACAGGACTATTACTGATGAACCAGATTGAACGGTAAAGTGGCTGAGCACCTTNATAAAAGGGGTTTTTCCCTAACAGCTTCAGCATCAAGAAAAGAAATTCTATCCAGCATAGGGGTAAAACAGTA
>NW_019661281.1:0-299 GCF_002806865.2 Cucurbita pepo subsp. pepo
ATATTTTAAAAAGAAATAATAATCAACTAAACTATAGGGTGGGATGAATGCAGATCAAACACAAGACCTTCCAATATTGAGTCTAATGCTCTCCCAACTAATCAATCCCAGATAACATAAAAAATGAATAATCACATGTTTTAGATTGAATAGTCAAGTTGATAAAAAACACAATGCTCTCCAAATTAAGTCATAATTAAGTCATCCCAGATAACATAAAAAATGAATAATCACATGTTANCAGGTGGTTAATAGAAGATTAGAAGCATTGCTTAGGGCTATTATTTGTAAGAATATTA
>NW_019661282.1:0-299 GCF_002806865.2 Cucurbita pepo subsp. pepo
GCCTGCCACACTAGTAGTCGAGATTATGCAGTCGGTAGCTCTGGGTATCATCACAGGCGCCGCATGCTTTATGCCTAATTCGACGCCTTTGACGTTCACACACATCACCCGCGAGTCGTCGGGATCATGAAACAGCTCCTGTGACGTAAACCTACCCATAATTTTTCTATCCTCCAAATCTCCTACATAAAACACTAAAATTTTTGCAACATTCCCTCCCTTAAGGCTTCAGAACTCGTCAACTNTCTTCCACGACCACTACCTTGAATATTTTGAGAGTAGAGTACCTTTTCATCCTT
>NW_019661283.1:0-299 GCF_002806865.2 Cucurbita pepo subsp. pepo
ACGTGGCTATTCAATCTAAAATTAGTGATTATTTCTTTTTATAATCTCAATGAAGTAGTGAAAAAATCTTAACGGATGAATTTTTATTTTTAATATTAGCGGGGATAGCTCAGTTTGGAGAGCGTCACTGAAGATCTGAAAGTCACGTGAGAGCATCACTAAAGATCTGAAAGTCACGTGTTTGATCCACGTTCACCGCACCTAATTATAGTGGACTAACTTGCATAACCTAAATATTCAATCTAAAATTAGNTAGTGGACTAACTTGCATAACCTAAATATTCAATCTAAAATTAGTG
>NW_019661284.1:0-299 GCF_002806865.2 Cucurbita pepo subsp. pepo
TTTTTTTTTTTTATTCTGTATGCCTTCTCTGTATTTTTTTTCTTTTTACTTCTTCAGCCTTCTCTGTATTTTTTTTCTTTTTACTTCTCTCCATTTTTTTTTTACTCTGTATGCCTTCTCTGTATTTTCTCTTTTTACTTCTTTCCTGCTCTCTTTATTTTCTCTTTTACTTCTTTCCTACTCTCTGTATTTTCTCTTNCTTCTTTCCTACTCTCTGTATTTTCTCTTTACTTCATGCTCTTTATTATTTTTTTTTTCACTGCATTTCTACTTTTCTCTCTTTCCTTTTGATTTTGTTT
>NW_019661285.1:0-299 GCF_002806865.2 Cucurbita pepo subsp. pepo
TGTTCCGAATCTTCGACTGATAAAATCTAGATTGTTAACGATGGATAACTCTTTCTAAAGACGATCGGTAAAATCTGGAGCGTTAACAAACAACTTATCTTTTATGAGTCGTTGTATTATAGTGGTGAGTATTCCTGCCTGTCACGCAGGTGACCCGGGTTCGATCCCCGGCAACAGCGCGATTTTCATTTTGTTTTCCGTAGTTTTGACGGAATTNTGCAACGGCGATTTTAATTTTATTTCCGTAGTTTTGACGAGACTCGAAATTGGACAGCGGTGAGCCTGTCATGCCGGCAGTT
>NW_019661286.1:0-299 GCF_002806865.2 Cucurbita pepo subsp. pepo
CAAGCTATAAATACAAGGAGCAGACTCCATAACTCAACAACTCGAGGGGCAACCACTGACCTTTTTAACTTACTGACTGAATAGGGTGACTCAGGGAGTAAGTAGCTTAGCTCGACGAGACAGACTTAAAGGAAAGGGCAGGAAAATCAATAAATAGCTTTACCTCNAATGCATCTATCTTCTTTCGTCTTGACTTTCAGTTCAGTAGCTCACTTAGGGCATATCGGGCCAGGAGTAAGTAGAGTACCTCCTCGACTATAAAGCTGCTAATGACATTGATTCGCCCTTCAAGAACAGAT
>NW_019661287.1:0-299 GCF_002806865.2 Cucurbita pepo subsp. pepo
ACTAATCTCTTTGCTTTCATCATCGAGACTACCATTGGGGTTACCTCGGTATTTGTGCATTTAAATTTAAATCTAGGTCCCACCAATGGTGAGAATATCACTTTTTTTTTTTTTGCGACATTCTATAATAGCATGGTTTGTAGCTAGTTAATCCATTCCTAGTACTACGTCGAAACTGGTAATCTTTACTACTATTAGGACTACGCTTNGCATGGTTTGTAGCTAGTTAATCCATTCCTAGTACTACGTCGAAACTGGTAATCTTTACTACTATTAGGACTACGCTTAGAGTTTGGTCG
>NW_019661288.1:0-299 GCF_002806865.2 Cucurbita pepo subsp. pepo
GGCTCGATACTTTTAAATCATCTCACAACTTCCATAACTGCCGTTGTATTACTTTTTTTTTTCCTTTTTTTTTATTATTATTATTTTTTTTTTTTAGTTTTCAAGCCTTATTAAGGTAGGAATAAGAAAGTTTTCTACATCTCAGTACTAACAAAGCTCATCTTCCATTAACGACACTTATGTCATTCACCAATTAATTTAAGTATACATGTTTTAAACTTTTATGGTCTTNAATTTTTTTTTTGTACAGGTACTTTAATTTCGTTTCGTTTCATTTCGTTTCGTTTCGTTTCGTTTCA
>NW_019661289.1:0-299 GCF_002806865.2 Cucurbita pepo subsp. pepo
TGTGTGCTCATGCATTTGGGGGGATACCCCTATCCCATCAAAGGGTACAAACGCGTACATCCAATGGTAGGACAACGATTGTTATGCTTTGCAAAACGTTGCCGTGACGGTTCTAGTTTTAACGGGTCCCGGTATAAGGGCTCCTAGAGCATGCCCACCGGCTAGGGACAGTGGCCCAGCGGTGTGTGAACTAGCTGGTGAGCCCATACTCGCACGTATGGGCTGCGTGTAGAGTATATGGNAGGGAAAACGAGACGAAAACAAAACAAAAGATAGGTCCCATCATTTCATTGCATGTG
>NW_019661290.1:0-299 GCF_002806865.2 Cucurbita pepo subsp. pepo
CAACGGTAGCGTAGAACGTCCACGAGGAGCTAGGAGCTTACATTATATTCCAGGGAGTACTTTGGCTAAAGCCTACCAAATAAGTGGCTCACCCGTCGTAGGTTACACGTTAATTGCTGTATGTTGGCACGTGCCCGTGGATATATACGTGTCATTAAATTGTATGTTAGCTTAATGTGCTTAAGTACGAAATCATGTGAACGTGAATGTATGTTATGTATGCTGCTTAGTTGATGTGATATGNCGGCCCTTGTACGTTTATGGCTTGTTTGTATGAGTATTTGAATGTAACTGTATGA
>NW_019661292.1:0-298 GCF_002806865.2 Cucurbita pepo subsp. pepo
TTTAATAATATGTGAATATTAGAATAATTTTGGTACCCATAGTCGTGGTGACATGATTTGTGAACTAAAATGTCCATGTGCTCACGACTTGGCTGCCATTTGCCATCTCAATTCTCAGCTAATGTTTTAACATTTTTAGGCAACTTTTTCTTTTTCCTAAGATGCTTTTTGCGTCACCTTTTCCTTTCCTTTTCTTTCTTTTTAACTAAAAACTTGTCCGACACTTTCTTAGCTAATGTTCAATTGCTATAAACTCTAAAATAAAATAAAATAAAATTGATATCAACTCGTCATAATG
>NW_019661293.1:0-298 GCF_002806865.2 Cucurbita pepo subsp. pepo
AGTGTTGTTTTGATTCAAGCATGAGTACTGTTATGTCTTTATAAATGTTTTTCTAGTATTGTTTTGAGATGTAAAGTTATTGTTATTTTGTATTCACCTAGAGACAATGAGAAGGAACTTTGTAAGTGATACTTTGTAGTGTGAGAGTCTGACAGAGACACTTATAAACACTTTGGTTAGGATAATTGCTACCACTTGTGGATGTAGATTAATTTATTCTCTCCGAACTATGTAAATCTTTGTGTCTTTGTTTAATTTATGTTTATGGGTGTGTGATGTGATCGATCTTATTTCTGGG
>NW_019661294.1:0-298 GCF_002806865.2 Cucurbita pepo subsp. pepo
CAGATTTGAGAGATGTGTGTGCGCGCACGAGTGAAAGACAAGAGGGTTGGGCAGCTCAAACGCCTTCGTGTGCCCAACTTCCACGCCTAATGTTCATGTTACCCAACCCTACAAAACTGAATATGCAGGTATTGTCGTAATATTATAAACTTTTTCAAACCCCCATCTCCCATTAAAAGCTATCTTAATTTTAGATTTTGTAACATTAATTTAAAATTCTGACCTTTCAAACTTGTCAAATTAAGTATAATTTAATTGAAATTTTCAAACCCTCCAACCATTTAAAAAAAAAAAAAAA
>NW_019661295.1:0-298 GCF_002806865.2 Cucurbita pepo subsp. pepo
TTTTTTTTTTTGCCTAATTTTCTGTTCCCTTTTTCCACAGCAATTTTTCCAACCTAATGACCTTGAAAAAGAAACCTACGATGTTAACCAAAAAAATCTTAATACCTTTTAATTTATAAAATTTCTTTAATTGCTTCATACATATTAATTTTACCTTACTAACTTTAATTAATGATGTATTATTTATTGCATTCTAAGACTTAATTTCACCATAACTTCAATTTGATTTATATAATTTTTTTTTAAAATTTGTTCTATATAATTTGGTCAAATATTTTAAACTAGAAAAAAAAAAAAA
>NW_019661296.1:0-298 GCF_002806865.2 Cucurbita pepo subsp. pepo
TGCTGCTGCTGCTTATTGATACTCAGGAGCTAAGTGGCCAAAATTATAGAGCTGATATGAGTTGAATGAGGAGCCTGAAAGAGCAGAAAGTTCAGATGCCAAGAAGCCTTCAAAGTTTGCCTGCCTGACTCTTCCAGCCATTAAACAAGTGAGTGTGTGAAGTGTAGGGGTAACTTTTGTTGGTTTATGAATCTTTTGATGAACAAACTATGGGCATTCTGATTTATAAGCACTAATTTTTCACACAGGTTTAGGGTTATGGTTCATCTTGTTTGTGAATTGTATGTTATACATGTGG
>NW_019661297.1:0-298 GCF_002806865.2 Cucurbita pepo subsp. pepo
CTCTTATTTATTACCTGTGTCTACTATTTAGGCAGAATACCATCACCTATTCTTACTGAGAAACGGAAAGAAATGGAGGGGACTAAATAGGAACAAGAGGGATCCACCAATACTTCTCCTTCCCTTTTTTCGAAAGAAAAGGAGGATCCGGATAAAATTAATGAAACGGAAGAGATCCGAGTGATTTAAATATTAATGAAAAAAAATCCGTCAACCCAACCCAGCTTAAACATTAGCCAACGTGGACTGGAACTGACAGTTGGATTATGGGCCAAACGGTAAGAACGAGATGCAAAGA
>NW_019661298.1:0-298 GCF_002806865.2 Cucurbita pepo subsp. pepo
TAATAGAGACTGTTAGAATTTTACCAAACCAAATGAATTATTGAAAGAGTCGTTTTTTCCATTCTTATTTTTTCGAGAAGAAAGCTTCTCACTTAAGGCCTCCTAAAGGCAAATGAGGTAAGAGCGGAATCTCGGAAAAAAGACTATCGAATTGGGTTTTGACTGAATAGAGCGTAGAACCAACGAGTTCGGTCGAACAATGTAACGAGCATACGAGCGGAATCAAGCTAGAAAAGAACGAGCGTAGACTCAATAACGAACACAAACCAGTTCTCGATATTAAATTACCGATGTTCGT
>NW_019661299.1:0-298 GCF_002806865.2 Cucurbita pepo subsp. pepo
TATTTTTCAAGAGTTGCTATCAAGCTCGGATCTTCGTAGATGTGCATGGCTTTAGCTAATGGCTCAAGGGTTGCCTACCATCTATTTTGAAATGAAAAGTATGTAGGATCCGATCTCAAACCCCCATCAATAACTAAGATTACTCAGGTTTGGCTTAATCCATTCCTCTCGTATTAGGGTTGGCTAGAAGCTGGAGGCGAAGGAGGCATATATACTCACTACAAAATCTGATCTCTACGTGTCATTTCAAACATTTAAAAAAAAAAAATTAATTTTATGTTATGTATACCGATTAACA
>NW_019661300.1:0-298 GCF_002806865.2 Cucurbita pepo subsp. pepo
AAAAAAAACAGCAAAAAAAAATATTTGACGTTGGTAACCTTTTATTGTTAAAAAAATAATAATAATAAATAAATAAATAAAAAGCTGGGAGCAAAATGGACGGCTGGGATGGAAGGGAATTAGGTGGGGCCGAGGAAGAAGGAGGATAAGAATGGGGCTCACAAGGAAGGTACACAATAAAAGTTGTGTGGCGTTCCACAGAGGATAAAAACCTGTTACCCCAACAGACAATGCAGTAGTTGGGGTTGGGGAATAATTAGAACCAGAAAATCAATTATTTATTTTGCCCTTTTTTTTT
>NW_019661301.1:0-298 GCF_002806865.2 Cucurbita pepo subsp. pepo
GTCCTAGTTTGATTAGCATTCGGTTTTTTGTTTTTGGATTTTGAAACTAAGCTTATAAACACTACTTTCACATATACATTCATTTGTTTTATTGTCACACTCCAAGCCCATCGCTGATAGTTGTTGTCCTCTTTGGGCTTCCCTGGAAGAGGTTTCCAATCCATTATAAACAATGTTTCGTTGTCCTCTCCAACCGATATGGGATCTCAGAATCCACCCTCCTTCAGAGCCAGCGTCTCTACTAGCACACCGCTCAATGTCTAGCTCTGATACCATTTGTAACGGCTCAAGCCCACCG
>NW_019661302.1:0-298 GCF_002806865.2 Cucurbita pepo subsp. pepo
GGTTTTCTCTTTCGTCTTTCAATTCTCTTTTCTTTGATAAAGGTAAAGGAAAGGGGAATGAATCTTCTCTTCCTGCAGTCTTGACTTACTTAATTTAATAACTGCTGGTAATACAATAAGAGGCTCAGTAGCTCAGGGTTGAGGTTTCGTCTTTCTCTTTCATTTGATTCTGTCTGTCAAGCAATTCATTCTCTTGTCTTTTCTTTACTTGACTGTAAGGAACGAATTGAATATGCTTTATTTACTACACTGTACAAGATAAGAATCAAAGCATACATAGGGAAATGAGCTTCTTCAT
>NW_019661303.1:0-298 GCF_002806865.2 Cucurbita pepo subsp. pepo
AAATCAACAAAACAAAGAACCACTTCAAAATTTAAAAGTTTGTAAATATAAAATTCCCTCATTCCATGTAGAAATTTAGAATTCGTCATTGCTGCAATCAAGAAATGAATGAAACCAACAAAATTGAGCCAATTATTTAAAGAATTAGAATACAAACAATTAAGTTCGTAAGAAGATTCCCTAATTCTTCAGCAGAACAGCAACCAACAAGAACACAGAAACAGGAAAACAAACTAGAAGCAAAGAAATTACCATCGGAATGAGCCTCGCAGCCTCTGTCATGGGGAATATTAATTCC
>NW_019661304.1:0-298 GCF_002806865.2 Cucurbita pepo subsp. pepo
ACCTCCCTTAATTTTTTATTTTCTTGTGCTTGTCATTTGAAACTTACCATCAAATACCTTATCAGAAATATGCATTAAACATGATCTATAGATGAGCTTCCAGGTGGAACGCTGGCCAGCTGCTTATTCTTGCACTCATCCTCCACTATTGGTATCTATTTACACTCCTGTTTTTTTATTTTTTTATTTATGTTATATCTACTTAACATTCTTCTCTTGGACTTAGTATAAAGATCTTACATTTCCATTATTTGGCATCTTTGCATATAGACTCCTGGTCTTTTATTTTCTAGGTTGC
>NW_019661305.1:0-298 GCF_002806865.2 Cucurbita pepo subsp. pepo
GTCTATTTTCCATGCCTAAGGAATGGGATACCGAAGGTACTTGATGTATCACTGTTCTTTGTGCTATTTTTTATTATCACCACATCTATTGCAAGTGTATTTCTGATAATTATGTGGTGTCATCCTCATGTATTGTCATTCCTTAATACATATTTAGCAATTAGCATATTGAGCTTCAAATGTTGATTTCACCGTTTTCTGAAAAATGCATGGAAATTGATAAATACTTCGAGCTCCTTCCCCTATTATGATGATGAGTCTGAGTTGGTTACATGTGTTTACCAAATGAAAGGAGATG
>NW_019661306.1:0-298 GCF_002806865.2 Cucurbita pepo subsp. pepo
GGAATAAACTCAATCTCAAATTATTTTAATAGGTTGATTCAACTGTAATGTGACGTTTGGACATTTTATTCTTAGATATCCAAAACAAAACTTGTAAACGAAAGAGAGTTATCGAAAGAGGCTTTAACTTTTCATATTTTGCGGTTGAAAATTAAGCCTACGAACAATACTTATTCTAGAATTTGGTTAAGAAATGTGATATTTACTCAAAATATGAGAATCATAGAGAGAAAGTGGTAAAGAAACAAAAACGCTTCAATAAATAAATAAATAAATAAACAAATAAGAATTGGTTTAT
>NW_019661307.1:0-298 GCF_002806865.2 Cucurbita pepo subsp. pepo
TACTACAGAAATTTTTATCACAAACTTCAGTGATCAAAAGGGGAAGACCGGCTTACACCAACTTAAGGAAACAGCTAGAAGCCTACAGTTTGGCTACATAGGCCTATATACATAAATATATTTAGGATTCAATTTTTGCTGATGTCAGATTTATTAGCCATTAATATCATTTGTGGTTTTACAAATAGCGAAGTAGCTACTACCCCTTTGCAACAGCTCAAGCTCCTAGCTAGCAGATATTGTCTTATTTGGCTTCGCCTCAAGGTTTTTAAAACGCGTCTGCTAGGGAAAGATTTTC
>NW_019661308.1:0-298 GCF_002806865.2 Cucurbita pepo subsp. pepo
GAATAGTTTCTTTTGGAGATAAGGGGTATCGATCCGATCCCTTTACCTCTTGCATGCTAAGCAAGCAGTCTACCATCTAAGCTACATTCCCACAATACTTATATCAAAAGACCCTAAATGTCCGGTCATCAATTCTAGTGAAAATGAAAAAATATCGTATTTCCCATCATAAGCTACATCCCTACAATTGTTGCATCATAAAACCCTCAAATTCCCATCATCAATAATAGTAAAAATGAAGAAAATCTAGAGATTATCCTAGCTCATTATGTCCTAAATAAGAAAAAATTGAAAAGAA
>NW_019661309.1:0-298 GCF_002806865.2 Cucurbita pepo subsp. pepo
AACGCGTCGTAAAGTGCCGTCACTATCGCAACGCTGATCTCCTTCTGCTCCGATGGCGACTCTGAGTTTGCCAGTTTCGTGTTTCCGACGAGTGCTGCCGGAGGCCGGTTGAATTATGCTCGCCGGAAAAACGAGAGTGTTGGACTGAATTAAAGTTGAAACTTTTCGGCCTCGAGTGACCTTTTATAACGAGTTGGAGTGCATGTGTTCGAGACGGTTCTATGCTCTAAAGATTGAATCCAAAGCATTTATAGCCCAGAGTTTCGCTACACGACAAGGATATTTGTCAATTTGACAA
>NW_019661310.1:0-298 GCF_002806865.2 Cucurbita pepo subsp. pepo
ATATTGTAATGCGTTGGAATTAGAATATGTTTTTTTTTTTTCTATTCTCGTTCCTTGATTCCCGTTTTGTATAAGTAAGCGAGCCCAAAGTTTAAAAAATTACGATACCTACGATTAAGATCGATTGAAATAGTAAAATAACTTAAAGGCTAAGCTTCTATGACCAACGCTATGTGTTCATGTTTCTGTGTTTTGAAAATTAGGTTATGTGTAAATCGAGTTAAGGATTATACTGAGTTTTTATTTATTTACTAATTTTTTTTATTTTTGATATTAGTCTCGTGTTTACTATTACCAC
>NW_019661311.1:0-298 GCF_002806865.2 Cucurbita pepo subsp. pepo
TCCTTATAGGACCTTTATGAAATGACTTTGATGCGAAAACACATAATAAGAAACCATAACACATGGGTGTTACCTAGCATTCGATGCGAAAACACTAACATTCTTGAGTTGTTCCGAAATGCCCCAACCAACTTGAATTGAATTTATTCTCATGTCATATAAAATAGACCTTACAGAAAATAGTTGGTAATTTGGAGCATGTCTAAGCCTTGAGCTAGGATATGACTTCTTGTTTCTTTTTCAAGAACTAAACCTTAGAGGTTGTCATGTCATGTATCGTATTTTAACCATGAAAACT
>NW_019661312.1:0-298 GCF_002806865.2 Cucurbita pepo subsp. pepo
ATTGTACTTTTGTAAATAGGGTTCCAAGAAAAATATTTGCTGAGTGGGCCTACGTGCATGTGCTTCCATTTTGTGGGCCAAGAATTGATTTTAGATCCCACGAGACATAAAAGACTATGCATGTGATTGCATTTTTCAATGTCACCCCGTAAGTATTTTTAGATACTCATTCTTTTCCTAAAAAATTTCAGTTGAATACAAGAAACTTTTAGTTGGACTACGACTTCTGTTATGGGATCTACATAGTAGTGTTCTTTTAGATAGTTTTTTCACGTTGAATAATTTTTATATTATTTTA
>NW_019661313.1:0-298 GCF_002806865.2 Cucurbita pepo subsp. pepo
AGCTTTTATTCAGGATGGTAAGATTATTCATGCATTTCTCCTCACAAATTAGAAATATTCAAGCAAGAAATTAGGAACTCAGGTTTGAGGCGCCGAGCTGCACGCCTTGAGTGGGTTTCATTAAGGTGCCTAGGCACACGCCTCAAGCATTGTCAAAGCCATTAGAGACATATTGTCTTTGCAATCACCTTGGGTTGTGCTTGAATAGTTCAGGTTTTGAACAATTTTTTTTTTCCTTTTTGAAATTTATGGTTCATGTTTATGTTGCAGATCAGACGATGTTTACCATGTTACTGTC
>NW_019661314.1:0-298 GCF_002806865.2 Cucurbita pepo subsp. pepo
GCCCAGCAAACCTAATAAAATCCATCTTCCACACTCCCTAATTCGATCATCCCCTATCAGATCCGAAACAAACAGATCCGATTTCGCAAGATTTTCTCAATAGCAACACCGAATCCCCAACCCCACCGTAGACGAGATACAAAGAATCTTACCTCAACAGAAAGCTCTGGAATTCCGTGACCGGAAATTCGCTTCAATTGCCCGCTCAATGCTCCGACGTGCGAAAGTGATCAGACACAAGTCTCTTAGT
This sequence comes from Cucurbita pepo subsp. pepo, assembly GCF_002806865.2. Taxonomy (NCBI): domain Eukaryota; kingdom Viridiplantae; phylum Streptophyta; class Magnoliopsida; order Cucurbitales; family Cucurbitaceae; genus Cucurbita; species Cucurbita pepo. Next base: position 251 of record NW_019661314.1, read on the forward strand.
AAGGATAGTCATCGCCACTTTATTAAAAACCAAATCAATTATAAAAAC
>NW_019661315.1:0-298 GCF_002806865.2 Cucurbita pepo subsp. pepo
ACTGATGAAAGATTCTGGAGCTACAAAGATAGTTATTAAATAAATCATTAGGACTACGGAATGAAAGTAGTAGATCTTTTACGGTCTATATCAGGTTCGAGTCCCCTTTACAGTCTTATTAGCTTCGCGCCTCTTCGAGTTGCTTCGGGCTCCTGAACTAAAGAGATTAGCCTGCCTTTGGTTACACTACACCTTCCCTTGTTTTTCACTAGGTCGAGTTGTGTGAATAAAGAAAAGTAAGGACATTACAGTTATATGGTGAATGTATGAAGCAAAGAATATAGAATTGGGCCACGAT
>NW_019661316.1:0-298 GCF_002806865.2 Cucurbita pepo subsp. pepo
ACGTTTCCCCCTTTCATTTTTGAAGGGGACGTAATTGTATTCAACCAAAATTTCTGCGGAGTCAATGATTTTAGTTTATTCATAAATCAAAAGACAGTTGAGATCGTGAGGATTGGAAATGCCGGGGATGCATATATAAATAAGGATGGCATGGATTTGAAGGCAGGAAATAACACATTAATACTGCCTATAATCTTAATTATTAATGATGGAGTAAAGCGATGATAAAACGGATGTTTAATATTCTTGATAAACTCTTTGGAGAAACTATCAAATCTGAAGCTGATAGAATATACCT
>NW_019661317.1:0-298 GCF_002806865.2 Cucurbita pepo subsp. pepo
GATCAAGCATTATTTTATTCTACCATATTCTCAAATTCTACCTCTAAAGCTCTCAATACAATTTTAGGAGTTCATCTTAAAAGGAAAGAACAAGAAAATTAATTCTCGTTTGACTCGCGTTCAGTGTGTACTCATTATGGTGAAGATATAAGTTTAAATAAGAAGAGGAGGGGAAAAAATGATCGTTAAATTTGAAAATTTTCCTTTTTCACTTTCTTTTAAATTTAAAATAATATTACAATATTAATAGTAAATGATCATAAATTTAAATTTCTTTTTTTAAAATAATGATAATAAT
>NW_019661318.1:0-298 GCF_002806865.2 Cucurbita pepo subsp. pepo
TTTATTACAATTCAATTTAAAAACACCAACACATTATCTTCTTAATAAATAATCGCCCTTCGGGACAATTCATGAACCTTTTTTTATAAGGGTGTGAAAACATCTCCATAACGTACGTGTTTTAAATTTGTGAGAATAAGGGTTCCTAACAGACGCGTTTTAAACTCGTGAGGATAAAGTTGTAAGGATAAGGGTCTGGAAACCTCTGACTACTCGTAGGATTTACTGTATTAACGGTGGTAAATAAAAAATAATTTAAAAAAAAGGGGTGGGAATATGGATATTAAGAATGCGAGAC
>NW_019661319.1:0-298 GCF_002806865.2 Cucurbita pepo subsp. pepo
GTTTCTTCACCGGATGCCACGGTGGGGGAAAGAGGTGAAAAACCCAAAATACCCTTTTAAGGATTTAAATCTATATAATATGACCAATAAATATTTTGGTAAAAATTATGTTCCTTAATCACCTAACAACGTTGGCAGAATTTTATGTTCCCTTTGTCTCCCTCCTTGGGGCTATTCAAATTGGTAGCCCTCTTTACGAGGAAATCCTTTGTTGGATGATGAAAGTCCCACATTGGCTAATCTAGAAAATGATTATAGGTTTATAAGTGAGGAATACTAACTCTATTGGTACGAGGCC
>NW_019661320.1:0-298 GCF_002806865.2 Cucurbita pepo subsp. pepo
ATTTATTATTTATTTTAGAGTGAAAACTTAAATTTAATGTTTTTTTTTTGTCGTGTTTTCTTTAATTTAATTTTGTATTATTAATCAATTACCTTTAAAAAAAATTATGTGACAACAAAATACTACAGTGGAGTCGAGAGTTATACAAGTAATTATCTTCATTAATACGAGATTTTTCAAGTAGTTCCAAAAGCAAAGTCATGAAATTTTATACCCAAAATAAACCGTGTCAAACCATTGTGTCTGTCAGACACATGTTATCGAGAAATTAGTGTTTGATGTGCTATAAATCCACACA
>NW_019661321.1:0-298 GCF_002806865.2 Cucurbita pepo subsp. pepo
GAATTCAGTCATTTAGCAAATTTTTTTAAGTCTGTGATTCTCACCTTGCTGATTCCGGGTGAATGATGTTCAGATTTTACAGCTGTTTGTTATCGGCAGCTTTAGTCTGTACTGTAGTGCTTGAATACTGAGTACGCCTTGCAAAATTGAATCGAAATGAGGAGAAGGGCGGATTTTCTTTGATGCTTCTCTTTCAGCTAAATCGAATTTAGATCTTTATCCTGGAATCTTGCTAACTTTTGTGGACTGAAAAGCTTTTTGGCTTTTACTTCCCCGATTGTACTTTGTTGGATTGTTA
>NW_019661322.1:0-298 GCF_002806865.2 Cucurbita pepo subsp. pepo
GAGCATGTAATAAATAAGCATATTCTTCATTTTTTTCACGAGCATATTCTTCAATTCAAACCATTTGAAGTCTAGAAAACATTCTGACAAAGCTTCTCTTTACCTATTGTTTTCTATACTTAATGACCAACCTCATAACAGGAGAACGTTATGCAATAGGATTTGTTGTAATGTCATGCATCATATTTTCTTCTGATATTGTATATTAGGCACCTCAAGTTAGTTACATTGGATCATGTGCAGTTCACATGCATTCCACATGCATTTGATGATATTCTCTTCCTCTTTCTTAAAACTT
>NW_019661323.1:0-298 GCF_002806865.2 Cucurbita pepo subsp. pepo
CGGTCATGCTAAATGCAATCATGGAACCTATCTCAATCTTAAACTAAGGGCCTCCCGTCCGGAGGGTAAAAAATGTATACAAAGATGTTGCTCAGGCCTTGTAGTGTTTAAGACTAACATGATAACCACTACACCACAACAATTGAATTTTTTTTATTTATCATAAATTAGTTAATAATTATAAACTTAAAAAAAAAAAAAAAAAAAAAAAAATACACCACAACAATCGAATTTTTTTTATTTATCATAAATTAGTTAATAATTATAAACTTAAAAAAAAAAAAAAAAAAAAAAAAAA
>NW_019661324.1:0-298 GCF_002806865.2 Cucurbita pepo subsp. pepo
ACCGGTAGCAGGCAAGTGACTTACTCTAAGAGAAGGCATGGGATTTTGAAGAAAGCTCGGGAACTTGCTATACTCTGCGATATTGATATCCTTCTTCTCATGTTTTCACCAACTGGAAGGCCCACGCTATATCAAGGTGAACGCAGGTACTATCTTCCACGCTATATCAATGTTGGTGATTCTAGTTTTTGCAACCGACATTGTTTTGTTATAGGGAATTCGGAAAACATGAATCATCGATTCATCAGTATCATCCTATTGCCAATTTTCTTTCAGGGACCTTCAATTTGTGTTGTTA
>NW_019661325.1:0-298 GCF_002806865.2 Cucurbita pepo subsp. pepo
GATGTACTTAGAGTGCCTAAGATCCAAATTGCTTCTGCATGCGTTATATTAACACCATCACCATACGTGCGAGTATGGGCTCACCAGACAGTTTGCACCCCGCTAGGCCTCTTTTCTTGTCGGGCGAGTCTGCTCTGGTAGCTCCTTATGCCAGACACTCATTAGAATTAGTAACCGTCACAACAGCATTATGCAAAACATAATAATACTTCACCTACCTAGTAGTGTACGCGTTCGTACCCTCATGATGGAATAGTGGTATCCCCCAATGCATGAGCACACATAATGCATGAGGTCC
>NW_019661326.1:0-298 GCF_002806865.2 Cucurbita pepo subsp. pepo
TACGACATGCATGAGATCTGACATTAAAAATCATGGTTAAACATGATACACGTGATTGTATTTAATATGAGCAACAACACGAAATATAAATAATAACATATAAGTAAGGTCACAGGTACGTGTTAATTCATACATTAATCAATCCATTTGATCGTTCCTATTTCAGTTCGATCAAGATTCAGGCTGGCTTATGATATTCCATTTATCGAGAAAATTGAATTTAAAGTCTATTCATAAAACAAATATAACTTAGCTAGCCTTGTAAACGAGTTCAAAACGAACCATTCGGGTCAGCTGA
>NW_019661327.1:0-298 GCF_002806865.2 Cucurbita pepo subsp. pepo
AAACGTCCCTGACCTGAGGATTGTAAAGAAGCAGTTAAAAACAGGAGAGAGTAGGAAACTGGTCTCAGTAGAGCAGTCCATGAAGTAACACCGAAGTTAATGACAATATAGGACCCAAGTGGTGCACTGAGAAAAATCTTAAACGTAAACATTAATTAAGACACTTACAACACCAAAAACACCCTCCTTCTTGAATCGTAAAGTCTCGGCACGTACCACTGGAGAATTTATAAGATATAATCTCAGAGCATCCTGAGAAAAAAAAGAAAAAAGGGAAGAAACCTTCATAAAATTACAA
>NW_019661328.1:0-298 GCF_002806865.2 Cucurbita pepo subsp. pepo
AAATCAACAAAACAAAGAACCACTTCAAAATTTAAAAGTTTTTACATATAAAATTCCCTCATTCCATGTAGAAATTTAGAATTCATCATTGCTGCAATCAAGAAATGAACGAAACCAACAAAATTGAGCTAATTATTTAAAGAATTAGAATACAAACAATCAAGTTCGTAAGAAGATTCCCTAATTCTTCAGCAGAACAGCAACCAACAAGAACACGGAAACAGGAAAACAAACTAGAAGCAAAGAAATTACCATCAGAATGAGCCTCGCAGCCTCTGTCATGGGGAATATTAATTCC
>NW_019661329.1:0-298 GCF_002806865.2 Cucurbita pepo subsp. pepo
ACTACTAGTCCATACAACTAGCGAACCAATCATTAACAAGAAAAAATGGAAAAGGCGAACAGAAGGAAATTTTTTTATAATTAATTTGTTACTGAAGACTTGGGGCACACCATTCTTAGATTAATAATTTAAGCAACCTAGTATACCCTACTTACAATGACGAACATATCTAGAGCATCGGAGGTTACGGCCGATCTTTAGAAACCTCAATTGGAGAGGAACTGGAAATTAATTTTTTAAAATTTTGTGAACTCTTGGGAATTCATCAAATAGCTCTTCCTCATGTACTCTCTCTAAG
>NW_019661330.1:0-298 GCF_002806865.2 Cucurbita pepo subsp. pepo
AAAAAAAAAAAAAAAAAAAAAAGTATAATGGTCACTAAAATTAGTTGCTATATTTACAAATTTGCCTTGCACGAGAAAATTTATTTATTAGTGATATTGTAACAACTCGAGTCCACTACTAGTAGATATTCTTCACTTTAGCTCGTTATATATCGTCGTTAGTCTCACGGATTTAAAACGTGTCTACTAGAGAGAGATTTTCAAGAAATTTTTAGATATTCTATGTTAAGATATGTACGATATTTTTGAACTTTTCAAAATATATATATATATATATAATTCAAGTCAATTTGAAAAA
>NW_019661331.1:0-298 GCF_002806865.2 Cucurbita pepo subsp. pepo
GATTTTGGATTGTGTAGGTATCTTTCAGATGTGTTATGGGAAGCGATAAAATCGAATCAAGTTCTTTCGCTGTACCAGGGACTGGGAACCAAAAATCTACAATCTTTTGTTTCTCAGTTCCTGTACTTCTATGGATATAGCTACTTCAAGAAACTATATCTGGCAAAAACTGGGGCTAAATCAATTGGAACCAAAGCAAACCTTTTACTTGCTGCTGCTGCTGGAGCTTGCAATGCCATTTTAACTCAGGTTGGGATGTCTCTGTTGTCAACCATATGGTGAAAACACATTATTTTTC
>NW_019661332.1:0-298 GCF_002806865.2 Cucurbita pepo subsp. pepo
TTTCCAGTCTTTGAATAAAGGGGGATACAGACTAAAGTAAGAATGAGAGGGATTGAGAACAAGGTAAAGTGATGAACCTGCCCCTGATTCATATTCAATTCTTTTTCTTTCTATTAATTCTCAAATGAAAGACCTATTCTCTTTTTTCTTGGTAAACTCCTGACTGATATTAACCTATTCATTCTGTTGCTAATAAACAAAGGAAGAAGAAACNACGTAATTAATAAGTCAATCCTCAAGATTCTTTCTCATTCTCGTGTAAAGACCAACACTAAATCAATCTTATCTTCTCCCTATT
>NW_019661333.1:0-298 GCF_002806865.2 Cucurbita pepo subsp. pepo
TTCTTCTCCTATTCAGTATGGTTTTATTGAGCGTGATACCCACCCTCTACAAATAGAAAGTAGTTTTTGAAAAGATCTTTAAACGACTCTTCGTTAGGCTCTATCGACGCACAAGCGCTAAGCGAGAATAAGACCTTACTAGGGTAAAAAGGATAGCAAAAGGCAGATTTGTTCAGTTTTTCNGGTTAGTATTAGTAGTATTTTGATTCGTCAGACTTGTGTGTCTAGGTCGGGCGTGACCCCTTTCTTAGAGGCTTCAATAGATAGCTTTTGTGGCACCCTTTCGCGCTCTCGCGTG
>NW_019661334.1:0-298 GCF_002806865.2 Cucurbita pepo subsp. pepo
GTGCAGGCGTCTCGGGTCGAGGCGCGGGTTAACGGGTCGCTTGCGGGTCTCGGGCCGAACGCAGGTGATGGGCCGCGCGGTGATGGGCCGACTCGTGGGTGACGGGCCGCGGGGTGAAGGCCGGGTGTTTGGGCTGCGGGTAACGTGGGTTCTGGGCCGACCGAAGGGACGGGGCTCGGTTCGGGTTTCCGGATCTGGATCTCGGGTCGGACCTCGTCCTCTTCACCCGACTCCTGCGCGATTNCTCGTCCTCTTCACCCGACTCCTGCGCGATTTTCCGGCGGTCTCTCTCTCTCCT
>NW_019661335.1:0-298 GCF_002806865.2 Cucurbita pepo subsp. pepo
GGGAGCTGAGAGCTGAGTTTTCTTTTTTTGGTTCAATTTCTCATTTGTTGTTCATATTCCTGATGATAATTACATCATTTCTACTATTTTATTATTTATTATTTACTGTATATAACCCAAATTTTCATTATTCTTGAATAATAGTATGGTGCTCATTTTCCTGTTNCAAATGTGATTTGCTAAAAAGCAATAATCCATAGGATACAAGAAAGTCTGTTGCTTAGTTCAGCCATCATTCCTATGCTTATAAGTTAATGATTAGAATGTTGTTTTAATTTAGAAGTTATCTTGAAATTGT
>NW_019661336.1:0-298 GCF_002806865.2 Cucurbita pepo subsp. pepo
AAAAAAAAAAAAAAAAAAAAAAAAAAAAAAAACTAACATGTGGGTCCCACACGTATGAAAATATTATCATGAAAAAAAAAATTCTCGAGAATTATATTTATCATCTCGGCCAACTTTATAATAGGAAGATACAAAAATAACATATATTATATAACATAGTAGATATTTGTATTATGAGTACGAAAATCTTTTTTTTTTTAATAAAATATAAGAAGTTAAAAATTGTGGGAGTAGAAATGTCGTTTTAACTAAGTTCAATAGAATTCTGTGTCTCGAAGAGTGATTCAATTGATGATAA
>NW_019661337.1:0-298 GCF_002806865.2 Cucurbita pepo subsp. pepo
TATGAAAGTTAAGTATGACAAATGTTGGGGCTCAGTGGAAATAATTAATAAGTTGATATTCATAGCTGTGGTACTCGATCCTCGTTACAAATTGGATTACATATCATTTTGCTTTTCGAATATTTATGAAGATGCTATGGCTAAAGTGATGGTGGATGGCATAAAGAATTATTTAATTCGTTTGTATGATTACTACAAGTTTTATGATAATGCTCAAGATCATCATCAATCTGAATCAAGACTCACTTCTAAGTNAGTGCATATTCTTTATATATTTATAGGTGATAATATGGATGCA
>NW_019661338.1:0-298 GCF_002806865.2 Cucurbita pepo subsp. pepo
CTATAACATAGGGCAAGCATTGGGTGCAGAATTTCAGACTACGCTTCTTGGAACGCATGAAGCCTTCAGAGTCGGTATTCAGACTATGCTGCTTGGAATGCATGAAGCCACTATTAGGGTTACGGAATGCATTCACATGAAACTCATGATCTAGAAACCTATCATTATAACCATAGTAGGGGTGACCTACAGTCCTTAAAAAATTAGATGTGCAGTACTTCCTTACACATAACACAGACGTGCAAGCATGGATCNACAGTCCTTAAAAAATTAGATGTGCAGTACTTCCTTACACATA
>NW_019661339.1:0-298 GCF_002806865.2 Cucurbita pepo subsp. pepo
TAGCATTCGAATGATTGTTGGAATCTTTGGTATGCTTTGTTTTTTTTATGAATTTCTTTGAACATTTCTGTTCAAAATGACCTTTTTTTTTTCTTTGTGTTTCTCTATGCAGGAAATGGTGCTTCTTTGCTGCTTTATTGTGTTCCCATGTAATGAAATCTGCTAACTTTGCTTTGTTCTTATTGTTTGGAGACAAAAAATGGTTTGAATCNCGTGCCTAAAACGCGACAAAAAGACACCATTTTATGAATTTGATTTCAACTTGAAGTGTACAAGCATTTGAAGGCATGCCCACATA
>NW_019661340.1:0-298 GCF_002806865.2 Cucurbita pepo subsp. pepo
AGGAGCGTTGGAGAGCTGTGCGGTCACAAAGGGGGTTGTTCTGGAGTGTCAGTCCCTTGTCGGTTTTTAGAGTCTTTTGTATTTTTTTCTTAATAATTGTATTTCCCGTTGGAAATATTTGGTTTTAATTTTGTATTCGTAATTTCTTTTTTTATTAATTTGAAACAAAACTTTTCTCTATTTTGTTTTAATTAAATGACATTTTTANTACTCTTTATTTCTTTTTGTTTGTTTTCGATTTCATCTTTTTAGTCACTACTCGGCTTTTCGAAGCCTCGAAAAATCGGGTCGTGACAGT
>NW_019661341.1:0-298 GCF_002806865.2 Cucurbita pepo subsp. pepo
GGCAGGATGAGAAGGAAGAAGGTAAAGCTCATTCACCTACAACTATAGATTCAAACACTCACTCGGTAAAGCAATTTCATTGCCCCTCCTATCTATTACCATCTGTTCTTGTTCTTATATATACTACTAGACGACTGTAAAAAAAGCATATTCAATTCATGATCATTCACTCCCTATTTATTACTTCTACTCTGTCTTAAACTCTGGAANAAAAGCATATTCAATTCATGATCATTCACTCCCTATTTATTACTTCTACTCTGTCTTAAACTCTGGAAAGCCTAAAGAGGAAAGAGAG
>NW_019661342.1:0-298 GCF_002806865.2 Cucurbita pepo subsp. pepo
TTGTGGGTGCTTCTAAGAGGTTTTTGTGTGTGTTTTTATGTTTTTTGTGGTGAAATATGTAAGAGTGTATATGAGTAAGGTGAGTGTGTTTGTATGTGGTTTGTGTTTTTAGTGTATAAATGTGAGTTTGTGTAAGTGTGTACATATGGCTTATTTGAGTGTTGTGATTNAGTGTCTGAGTGGCTGTTAGATGCAGTGAATAGTTCGTGAAGTGTGTCACTTTTAGTTTTCGGGTATAATAGGGGCTGTGAAAGAGGTTACTTTCCCTAAAGGGGCACATTTTGCCGGGAGTACTTTT
>NW_019661343.1:0-298 GCF_002806865.2 Cucurbita pepo subsp. pepo
AAAGATCCATTTTCTTGGATTTGAAATTCATTTGGGTCTCAGTAAATCCATTCAAAGATCCATTGAGTTTGCCTTAAAATTTTTGGACCAAATTACGGATAAACCCAACTACAAAGATATTTGGGATGTCTCAATTATGTGTCTGATTTCGTTCAAAATATCAGACCCATTTGCAAGCCACTTTTTGAAAGACTCAAAAAGAACCCAAAGCCGTGGACGGAAGAACACACCAAAACAGTCNCCCAAAGCCGTGGACGGAAGAACACACCAAAACAGTCCAAAAAATAAAATCTCTTGT
>NW_019661344.1:0-298 GCF_002806865.2 Cucurbita pepo subsp. pepo
GATATGTATTTTTATTAATTCTATATTACACCTACTTATGGAAAGAAGAGATGTGAAAATTAGCTACAAATGGATGGCCCGAGGTCTAACTGGGGAAGGCGAGACCTAAACTCTAAATCCTAAATCCTAAACCGTCCATCCTCAAATGTGATTTTACAAAATGTTGATGAGGTTCATTATTTTTATTTAAATAGAAAAATGCAAAACATATCCCTCAAGCTCTAGGAATGTTATTATAATTNTAAAATTAAACTTAAAGAAATATAAATAAATAAAAGAGAGAAAAAAAAAATAACTC
>NW_019661345.1:0-298 GCF_002806865.2 Cucurbita pepo subsp. pepo
ATGCCGTAGCAAAATTAGTAGATTTGTACGCAAAATAGATGATTGTTCTTCAACAACGTATAGTTTTTACGACTAAAACTTCTATTTCAAATTTGTTAAATTTTATTTTTCTCTTTCCAACATTTCTTGTAATATTAACTAAAATTTTGTTTGTCAAGAAAAACATATTAGTTTGATTAAAATAATAATAAAAAAAAAAGCTTAGACAAAAAATCAATTGAGTAACTACTAAATTTATGTAATATNGATATATTTTTTCCATATAATAATTAAAAAAGAGGTTAAAGTAATATTCTTG
>NW_019661346.1:0-298 GCF_002806865.2 Cucurbita pepo subsp. pepo
CTCGAATTTCAGGAATCTTCATCACTAGATTCTTGTCTTAAGACATTGTTCATAACTTCATATTTATGGATCAAGCTTGCACCGCCATTGATTGTTCTAGAATTGTGGTGAATTTTCTCATTTTTTATTTTAAATGTTTCTAAAACTTCAGTTAGAAATATCTAAAACGATGAAGGTGCTACCGACATTGGTTTTCAAATTTAACGATTGGATCNAGACTGTTGTGATACCAAATCTGGTTGCAGATTTTCTTTAAATAGAGTGTTGTAATTACCAAATCTAGTTGCAGATTTTCTTT
>NW_019661347.1:0-298 GCF_002806865.2 Cucurbita pepo subsp. pepo
AAATAAGAATGTTATAAGATATATGGAATACAATTTTCTAGGACCAGAAATAGTTTAGCGGATGTATAATTTTTATACTCATTGTTCACAATCCAATGATTAACAAACAAAAAAAAAAACTATTTGTAACCGCTCAAAGCCTACTGCTAGCAGATATTGTTTTTTTTTTACTTTTCCTTTTGTGATCAGCATCCTCGCTGACACTCGTTCCTCTCTCCAATCGATGTGGGATCTCACAATTCACNAGCACACTACCCGATGTCGGGCTCTGATACCATTTGTAACAGCCCAAGCCCAC
>NW_019661348.1:0-298 GCF_002806865.2 Cucurbita pepo subsp. pepo
CAGCCCAAAATTTGAATCTCCAAATCAAGGGTTGGACCAACCGACTATGCAATGAAATCGTGTAATAACAAATTTCGAATATATGTGAACAAAATTAAAAGGCTATAGAGTAAATACAAATAAAAAAAAAAAAANGTTTACAAGCAATTCATGACAAATCTAACAAAATTATGCACAGACTCCTAGATGCCCAAGAACACTCCTCTCTGGCATTAAGATTCAGCATGCATTCCCGCCTCGATCCATGGCATCACGCACTTGAAAAAAATGAGTAGAAAGGAATGAGTATAAAAATACT
>NW_019661349.1:0-298 GCF_002806865.2 Cucurbita pepo subsp. pepo
CGAAATCAGACACATAATTGAGACATCCCAAAAATCTTTGTCGTTGGGTTTTATCCATAATTTGGTCCGAAAAGTTTTAGGCAAACTCAATGGATCTTTGATTTGATTTAATGAGACCCAAATGAATTTCAAATCCAAGAAAACGGATCTTTGTTTGAAAAAGTTTAATTTTTGGTTTAGACACAACTAAACCGCTTGTTTTGACTGTCGTAAAAAAATGTTTGAAGATGCTTGAAGTGTTGATCGATNCTCAACAGAAACAATTGAAAAGTCTTGAAAATGATTGAAAATATCATTC
>NW_019661350.1:0-298 GCF_002806865.2 Cucurbita pepo subsp. pepo
ATTCATTTACTCGACTGGAAGCTAACTCCTTCATTTCTTCTAGTTTCAGCTTGACTGACTTCCTGTCCTTGAATTTCTTCCTTACGGTTACTGTTCATTCGCTTCTCTTTCTTTCCTTCCCACTCAGGAGTATTATAGGAAGGACTCTGAATCTTTTACTCTTCANTAGGATCAGTCTAATTCAGAAAGAGTCTTTGTTTGGTTACAAAGAGTTACATCAGGGGGAACAACAGAAAGAAAGCTAGCTCTAGCTCGGTCGGCTAAGACAGAGAGAGAGGAGGTAACCAACACACACACA
>NW_019661351.1:0-298 GCF_002806865.2 Cucurbita pepo subsp. pepo
TATATATAATTGTATATATAATTATGAAATAAAATAAATACCTATGTATAATTGTATGGTACACAAAAATGTATATTTTAAAATTAACAATCAATTCAATCTAGTTTTGGGGAACCCATAAACCAACTCAATCATAAAAGTTTTCAGTTATTTGAATCTAGTCCAAATAAGTTTATAATTGAACTCNTATAATTGAACTCGAACCTGATTGGTTTGGTCAATCCAATCTAGTTTCGGGAGAACCCTTAAATCAACGCAATGATAAAAGTTATCAGTTATTTGAATTCAGTCCAAATAA
>NW_019661352.1:0-298 GCF_002806865.2 Cucurbita pepo subsp. pepo
AGATAGAGTTGGGGTGACAGATGTGATACGTCAAGTATGACAAGGAGAGATACATGTTAACTATGGGTAGAAGGCAGGAACCATTATGTAATTCATTTCGGGGGGTTACAGATCTCTTATACTACCATTGATCGACAGAGCGGAACAACCAGAAAAAGAAGTGAAGTTAGAAAGCCGTATGATAGGTGGTAACTATCTTGTACGGTTCGGGGGGTAATCGTCGTNTATTCTACTGATGTTAAGTCATGGACTGGTTCCTTTAGCCCTTTTTCTATGTGTTGGGGTTCTATATGACCGA
>NW_019661353.1:0-298 GCF_002806865.2 Cucurbita pepo subsp. pepo
AAGGGGGGCCATCCTCTGTGCACCTGAAACAAGAATTCCCCTCGGAACTTCCTTCGGTGGTAACCAGGGATTTGCAAGAAAAACATGGCAAGGTCAATAATGCCTCAGTACTATAAATCCAACCTGAGGCTTCTTTTGCCGCTTTATCTTTATCCGGGTTTGATTTCGACACTGTTCAGGTTTTTGACCATTTGGATAGTAAGGAGCTCATTGGTCTTTACTTTGACCCATATGCAAATCACGCAGTGACNGGGCACAACAGAAATACCAGAATACCCAACCTCTATACGGGAAAGGA
>NW_019661354.1:0-298 GCF_002806865.2 Cucurbita pepo subsp. pepo
TCCATTATCTTCCTTTTTTTCTCCCAGAAAATCTATCTGCCCTTCTTCTCCCCAGAAAATGGCCTCTATCTGCCTTTCTTCTCCCCATCAAATCTTTTTCTTTCTTTTTCTTTTTTGTTTGTAAAATTATTGATGCCAGTAGGTATTTTAGGGTAGGGTGGAGACATTAAACGAGGGGTGCTCAGTTAATTNGTTTGTAAAATTATTGATGCCAGTAGGTATTTTAGGGTAGGGTGGAGACATTAAACGAGGGGTGCTCAGTTAATTTTTTTTATTGCTTATTTTATTATTTTTATTT
>NW_019661355.1:0-298 GCF_002806865.2 Cucurbita pepo subsp. pepo
TCAATTGGTATGGTGCAGTGAAGATTGAGAATGAAATTCTTTGTTGGCTGGATCGGTCTACAAGTGGGAGATTGTTTACATATGGAGCCTGATGCCCATTTACAGTAAATATTTACTAAAGATCTGGTAGAGATATATATGGTAGATATTTCGTAAAGATCCGGTAGAGATATATATGGTAGATATTTCGTAAAGATTTAGTAAAGCTTTATTTAGTCAACTGAAACGATATATACCTCATCAAGCANCTTCATCATTGTATTCTGTTTTGGTGTACATACCTGAAAAGTCATCAATA
>NW_019661356.1:0-298 GCF_002806865.2 Cucurbita pepo subsp. pepo
AGTAGAGTAGAATAGATCAAGCGATCCATTTATTGAGAGTAGCGTAAGAGACACACAATTAAGAATATTTAATAACTATTATCTCGAACTATAAAGAATTTAATTCCAACCTATTCTAATGGACAAATGCTTTATTAGAATCTATGGTAAGATTTCACTTCATCAATTTAAGTTGCATTCAACTACAACTATAAATATCAAATTCTTAAGTATTCATGAATNATCTATGGTAAGATTTCACTTCATCAATTTAAGTTGCATTCAACTACAACTATAAATATCAAATTCTTAAGTATTC
>NW_019661357.1:0-298 GCF_002806865.2 Cucurbita pepo subsp. pepo
TAGAGTCGAGGAAAGAAGAGAGTACTGAACCAAACTCCTTCTCTTGCCCGTTTCCTGCCTAATTGAAGGAGGTCAAGCTATTAGCTATTTTATTAACCTTTATAGAAAGAAGAAGAATCAGAGAATGCATGTGATTAATGATCCTATCCTGGAACTCTGTAACCTGCCCCTTTCCTTTTCTTTTCCGATACGACCTGACCTGAACGGGGTTGAACTAGCTCTTTTNCTACAATACAACTACTACTAAAGAATGAAATAATGGAGAGACTCAACAAGCAGGAAGGAAGGAAGAATGAGA
>NW_019661358.1:0-298 GCF_002806865.2 Cucurbita pepo subsp. pepo
TCTCTCTCTTCTCATTGGAATTATCTCTACTCTAAAATGGCGTTAAAAATAGGGTAAAGCATCGATTTGATCCCAAAAAAGAGGGAGAGGATAGGATGGATCTTGTTTTTTGAGTCTTTACAGTCGAGTTCCTGAGGGAAATCAGGGAAAATGGACTCTTTTATCCCTAAAAATAGGGTAAAGATAGACTTTTTANTAGAATGAATCTTGAGAATTGACTTCCAACACTCTCATGTTGAGTTTCGTTTCGTCTTTCTTTAATAATGAATTAATTACCTTTACTCTCTTTTATCCCAAA
>NW_019661359.1:0-298 GCF_002806865.2 Cucurbita pepo subsp. pepo
CCCTAACCAACCTCCTTCTCCCAGTGTTAACCGGTGAGAAAACAACAGAAAAAGGGAATAAGTCCATTTCTTCTTCAAACACACCTACTCCAATGACATCCGATAGCTACGCAATGGATGCTGGTTTCACATTGGTGACCAAGTCTAGAGCAAAGCTTTCTAAAAAACAAGCGGAGGTTATTACTCCGAGGAGGCCTTCTGCCTCTTCAACACGGCCATCTGCCACTACTCCATCGAGACCTACTTTTNCTGTTCCTATTCGATTTTCTCCAGTTCCTGAAATCAGGACCTATTTTCA
>NW_019661360.1:0-298 GCF_002806865.2 Cucurbita pepo subsp. pepo
ATCTCTCTCTCAGCTGAACTGCGTAACCTGTCCCTTCTAAAAAAGCTCTTTCTCTTCTCTCCTCCCTCTCCTTCGCGCCTTTTCTCAGTCTGACTGCTTGCTTGTCTCCTGACCTTTTGTTACCACGTTGAATAAGAAAGAGAAATGAAAGGTAAACCGAGTACTCCTCCGGAACTTTCCATGAGAGGGGAAATTCATTCAATCCTCCCTTTTAGTTAAAGTCTCACTGCATTGCTTCATAGTNAAGTCTCACTGCATTGCTTCATAGTGTTTAGAATCAAGAGAACTTAACTGCTCA
>NW_019661361.1:0-298 GCF_002806865.2 Cucurbita pepo subsp. pepo
AATGAGGTTAATATATCGTATATATTTAGCGTGTATTCCCTCATTTGAATTCCGGTTTTGATTCAATAGAAAAGGAAAATTACTAAAACGTTATAACTCAATTCAAGGGTTTTGATTTAATAGAAAAGGATAGATAATATTACCCATGAAATCTCATCGAGAATGCTTGATGATTAAAAATCACAAACCTCCATAATAGTATGATATTGTCCAAGTTGAAAAATAAGTTCCAGTTGTTTTANAATGGAAATAGTAAATCTTACTTATAACAATAAGCAGTTAGGATGGCCTATTGCCT
>NW_019661362.1:0-298 GCF_002806865.2 Cucurbita pepo subsp. pepo
TTGCCTTCCTGCAAAGGAGATAAGAAAAGGCTCAGCGGAGGCAGTAACTGTTATGAATGTAGAGGAGTGGGGCATTTTGCTCGTTACTGTCCCATCCCAATGTTCAGACAGACGAATGCTATGCTGCTAGGAGAGTGCAGAATAGACCAGCTNTCTCTCAAGGTAAGTTCAAGTCGGAACCATAGCGTGAGTTCTGAATCTTAGGAGAGAAGAAAGTTTTGCTGTCGTTAGATTGTGTGGCAACGTGAGCCAACTTTAGCAGAAAGGAGGAGGAGACGGAAGGCAGTATTCCGAATCT
>NW_019661363.1:0-298 GCF_002806865.2 Cucurbita pepo subsp. pepo
AATTTATGACAATTTACAACAAGTTCATAATTTGCTTAATCAGTGGAGATGATTACCAATTTAACTTTAAGAGTTAACTTTTTTTAGAACAACGGTAACGACCCTAATTTTCTTTAACCTAATTAGTGACGTCACTCATGCATACATAACTTATTAAGCGTAAGCTNACCGTTCCCTAATTTTCTTTAACCTAATTAGTGACGTCACTCACATAACTTAGCTTAAGCTTATCATAAATATCCTTCTATTTCGTAATCATATCCAAAACATCCTTATCTCTAAAAATAAACTTTCAAAT
>NW_019661364.1:0-298 GCF_002806865.2 Cucurbita pepo subsp. pepo
AATTGATCCGCTACGAGATTGACATTATACGCAACAGAAGCGCCTGAAGTACTAAACAAAATAGGCCCAAAAATCTCATTTTTTGGTAGTACAAAGGGGGAATTGGCCCAAAAATTGGATAGGGGTCAAGACACAGTCNAGGCTGACTCAAGTGCCCCCCGAACCGCGCAAAATTGTCGCCTATTACACGGCTCACTAACTCTACCTGGGGTGGGGTACCTATTATTCGTCGGCGGTTCAGTGCACGCCTACTTAACGGATGCTGCTTAATTACGAAGGAAATTCTTTCTTCATCGTG
>NW_019661365.1:0-298 GCF_002806865.2 Cucurbita pepo subsp. pepo
GGTTTCGGTTTCCTCTCCCTGATAGTTTCGGCTTGACTTCCAGAGCTTGAGTGAAGGAAGTAGCTTGGGTCATATCGGTGTAGGGTAAGGGAAGGAGTGATTGAGCAAAGCAACTCGACGAGAAGAGTAGAGGCGCCAAGCAACTCGACCGCGAGGGAGAGGAGCGAAGCAGCTTTGTTACGTGGTTGTGAGTCTTCCGACAATGAATAGGTGAGTGAAANACGAAGTAGCTTTACCGTGAAATCAGTAGGATCAGAATAAAGAGTGAAAGAGTCTTTCTCTTGTATCCCGGCATTCA
>NW_019661366.1:0-298 GCF_002806865.2 Cucurbita pepo subsp. pepo
GGGTGACGGGATCGCCCAGGCGGGGTTGCTCTGACTCGGCCTTGAGAAGCGCAACACTCTAGTAACTGAGACTTCTGTAGGTTCATGGGCAAAGAAAGCGTACCTTGTTTGATAAGCTCCCTTGGCGTTTCACTTCTGATGTTCTGCCTTGATGAGTGGGAGAGGTAGCCGAATTAGGNAGATCTAATGGCACGGGCACAGCGCAGGAAATTTACGAAAGAAAGAAGGAGGAAAACCCTTTCAGTTGCTCTCTACACGGTGACTGGCCTCTTGGGTGTTACCTTATCATATATATTTG
>NW_019661367.1:0-298 GCF_002806865.2 Cucurbita pepo subsp. pepo
ATCTTTCCTTTCTCTTGTTTTACCTTCGGGTTTTTTTTCTTTCTTTCATTCTGTTATCATTCAATTTCACAGATATCAGGTATAAATTCTTCTTCCCAAATCTTTCCTTTCTTATTTAATTTTTTTTTTAAAACCTAATCTTTTCTTTCGTCTTTGTTCTGTATTTACTTCTTATCTTCCATTCTGCTCTGGTCTGTATTTTATTTTTATTNTATAGTTCATTTTCTATAACCTAATAACCAAAATCAAAATAAATGGCGAGGAACAATAGATCTGATTTTGAATGATTAGACAAAAG
>NW_019661368.1:0-298 GCF_002806865.2 Cucurbita pepo subsp. pepo
ATTCATATTTCATATGGACGGACTTAGCTCCCGAACCGCATATCCAAATTCCTTCCGAAACCTCTCGACTTTTGAGGTTAAGGCCCGGGGCCCTACCCGGCCCTTCAACAAGCCTATCTTGTCCTTCATGTCTATGCTGATGTCTCTGTTATGCTTGTGTCTCAACATGTCTTCAATACCCACTTTGCGTGGTGGTGTGTTGGATGATGCATCGTCCTCCTCGATCGCATCATGNAGGCGTCTCTTGAGGGACACCCCTTTGCTTGTCATGACATGAGGGTCACAACCTACTCTCTTC
>NW_019661369.1:0-298 GCF_002806865.2 Cucurbita pepo subsp. pepo
ACTATCGCAAGTAGCAAGTAATAAGTAAATTATCGATTCCATAGAGAACCTATCCTTTTGGTAAATTTAATTGCTGAAAATTAAGTGAGTTTTTGGGTAACATTTAAATGGGTGTTGATGATTTTGACTACTAAAACAAAACTAAAGAAGAGTGTCACTGCTGTCGAGAAACAGAAAATAATGAGAAAATCAACTATAATGAGAAAGGTTTGGCTAGGAGAGATTAAATAGATAAGTTGTTGAGTTTTGTGGNTCACGCCCACTTCCGAGGGTCATGAATGGTGATTATTTCCATAAT
>NW_019661370.1:0-298 GCF_002806865.2 Cucurbita pepo subsp. pepo
AGTGGAAATACCGTTTTTTATCCAACTGGCATAGGTTGACTTAGTTGGGAGAGCATTAGATTAATGCTCGAGTTGACTTAGTTCGGAGAGCATTAGATTGAATATTGGAAGGTCTTGGTAGTTGATTATTATTTCTTTTTAAAATATAATGAATTATTGGAAATAGCTTTACTTATGAAGTATTATTTTTAATGTTAGCAGGGATAGCTCAGAAGGTCACATGTTTAATCTCCACGTTCACCGCACTTGTAACNGTATTATTTTTAATGTTAGCAGGGATAGCTCAGAAGGTCACATG
>NW_019661371.1:0-298 GCF_002806865.2 Cucurbita pepo subsp. pepo
CTTCGTTATTTAGAAGTTTGAAGAGAAATGGTGGAGGATTGTTCTCAATTTTGGAAGAACTCTGAGAGTAGGAGATCCACAATCTAAACGCTTATTGCCTTCAATTGGGGGATTGACCTTTCTCAATCCTTATTCCGTATTGTTGCTCCTACTTCCGACCATATAGGAGGAGCTTAAACCGACATTGAGAGCTCCAGAATCTTCGTTATTTAGAGTTCAAACTTTNTGATCATAGCGTTACCGACCTTGGCTTTGATTACTAGTCGTTGGATGTGATGATCCGTGCGTGTTCGTTCTA
>NW_019661372.1:0-298 GCF_002806865.2 Cucurbita pepo subsp. pepo
CATCACACAATCGTACTAAGAAAAGAGTAGATTATGACTTCCACAAGTAAAAACGTCCTAATGTCATTGAGAAAGATGGTGAATTATCTAACATACCAAGTAGAATGTGAATGTGATGTCCCACCTTGACTGGGGAGGAGAACAAAACACTCTTTATAAGAAGGTAGACACGAGGCGATGTGCCAGCCTTCTCACTGTTCCCCAAAGGGAGTAGACACGAGACGGTGTGCCAGTAAGGACGTTGGGCCCCAAAGNAAGGGGGTCCCATATCGATTGGAGAAAGGAACGAGTGCCAGCG
>NW_019661373.1:0-298 GCF_002806865.2 Cucurbita pepo subsp. pepo
CTTTTATCTTATAACCATTTTCATCTTAATTAAATTTTAAAGGATTTTATAACCATTT
Source organism: Cucurbita pepo subsp. pepo (assembly GCF_002806865.2). Lineage (NCBI taxonomy): Eukaryota > Viridiplantae > Streptophyta > Magnoliopsida > Cucurbitales > Cucurbitaceae > Cucurbita > Cucurbita pepo. The sequence goes on from NW_019661373.1 coordinate 59, forward strand.
TCGATAGACTTTGTTTACGATTGTATCTACTAATCTTAGTCTTGTCATGTTTTAGAAGTTGTACTGTTATGTCATACTAACATCAACATATATCAAAACTTATTGTTAACATATATTTATCCGCTTTGACTCATTATATATGGTGNTTACTCCTTTAAAATGACGTGGAATCTCATAGCTATATTTAAAAAAAAAAAAACATATTATACTTGTAAAAATTATTTGCGCTAAAAATAATCT
>NW_019661374.1:0-298 GCF_002806865.2 Cucurbita pepo subsp. pepo
AAGGTGTTAGAATGAGTCGTGTGGAAGGGTTGCCTTTAGATACTTTAGTACAAATTAAAGATGTCAATATCCTAGTAGTGCGGAATGCAGGAACGTTCGTTGTTGAAAAGAATAACGAGAATAATGGACATCGTTTCATCTACAAGCGTGTGGTGAACGATCTGGTTTGTATGACTAGAGAACGTCGTCCTCGCAGAATTTATATTATTGTGATAGAAGTTATAAATAACGATGATATTCCTTGGTCTTTTATNTGTCACCTACTCATAAGCTCTCATCTTTTAAAGAAGTTCTCGAG
>NW_019661375.1:0-298 GCF_002806865.2 Cucurbita pepo subsp. pepo
TAGTCATTTTACCCTCAAGACAAGACTCACATGGAGGTAATTGTTGTCTTCTAACTCATTCAGAAGTCCTCCTTTAACCAATCTCTCATTCCTATTGAGATTAATGTGGCCTAGTCTTAAGTGCCAAAGATAGGTATTAGGAGAAATCTTTTGTCGCTTATTTTGAAATTCAGCAGTTTTAAACATCTCGGTATTTAAAATAGCTTTTGTTTCGCTCGGTTTTGACATATATAAGTTGTTTTCTAGTTNATTCAGCAGTTTTAAACATCTCGGTATTTAAAATAGCTTTTGTTTCGCT
>NW_019661376.1:0-298 GCF_002806865.2 Cucurbita pepo subsp. pepo
CCATATCGATTATGAGAATGATTGGATCGTTGATTCATAATGCTCAAACCACATGACTGGCGATCAGAGGATGTTGCAAGACAAGAAAGAGTACAAAGGAAGTCGTATGGTACGCACAGCAAATACACATAGTTGTCAATTGCTCAGATCGGTAATACGATAANCACATAGTTGTCAATTGCTCAGATCGGTAATACGATAATCATGCCTGACAATAAATCTGATGTAGTATCACTGCATAATGTCTATCATGTACTAGGAATAAAGAAGAATTTGTTGTCAGTATCACAACTAACAA
>NW_019661377.1:0-298 GCF_002806865.2 Cucurbita pepo subsp. pepo
GGATATAGCTTAGATGGTAGAGCGTTTGCATCCCATGTGATGATGGGACATTTAGCGTTTGCATCCCACGTAAGAATCTTGAGGATCGAGTTGTACGGGGATTGATAACCTGCATCTCCAAAAGAAAGTATTTAATTTATTATTATATTTTTTCATTTTCACAATTATCGATGCCCCGCATCACCAAACCAAACTATTGTTATTAATATTTTGATATTTTTTTATTTTCNGAAATCATGGAGATGTAGCTCAGATGGAGAGCGCTCGCTTTGCATGCAAGAGGTACGGGGATCGATAC
>NW_019661378.1:0-298 GCF_002806865.2 Cucurbita pepo subsp. pepo
ATACATCATCGTAACTCATACAAATTTTAGCCTATCCTATATAGTAAGGCCACTTACCTGATTAACTTATAAGGGTGGCACCAATTTATCCTTAACGAAAGTTTGATTTTTCCCTTTGTATCCAACCCAACCTATAAGAATCCATGACATCAATTTCATGTTCAATTCTCTGACTCTTACAATATACATCTAAATATATATACATATTCTATTTNGGTGACTACTTTCTTGTCTTCTAATATTCTTTCTGTATTCTACTCTTTCTCTCAATTTTTGTTCAAGACATATTCTTGACCAA
>NW_019661379.1:0-298 GCF_002806865.2 Cucurbita pepo subsp. pepo
TGGCAGAAAGAAATAAATGGACAAATTTGAAGAAAAGAAAACCATAAACGAATAAATAAAAGATAAAATCAATTCTTGAATAGGCTCTGATACCAAATTGATTAGGCAACCCTAATCCTCAACCCAACCATCCAAGTTTAGTTGAAGCAAAAACCCTCGAATGAAAGAAATTAACTACTTCGTCCAAGCTTTTGTTTTNGGTAAGTTTTGGTCTTCTTGTTAGATATTAGCCCACTATTCTCAAGTGGCAAGTCATATGATCTTTAGGAGTCATATATATCATATAGTCATATATTGC
>NW_019661380.1:0-298 GCF_002806865.2 Cucurbita pepo subsp. pepo
TTAGTAATTTTGCCTTAAATTAGCTCTCCATGAATGAGATTTAATTAAATGGATTGTTATGATGTGGTGGGTGAATTATCTGAGTGTTGCTTGTATGCCTTAAGATTCCGTTGTACGTATGCGTTTAATTTATGTTAGAATTGTGTATTGTTGGGTTTCGGGTGCTTGATGGACGAATTCGCCCCATTGAGCGCGAACTTCGTGCTCTAGGTGCTTGATGGAGGTCANGTTTAATTTATGTTAGAATTGTGTATTGTTGGGTTTCGGGTGCTTGATGGACGAATTCGCCCCATTGAGC
>NW_019661381.1:0-298 GCF_002806865.2 Cucurbita pepo subsp. pepo
CACACAAGGTGTTTAGTCAAGGAGACTCCTTGTAGTCTTGTAATTGATAGTAGAAGCTGCATCAATGTCGTAAGTTCCACGCTGGAGACATATTGCTTGGCCGACCATGACAATTTGACAGGAGAGTTATGTATGATGGCTATTTGAATAGGTATTCTTTTGTAAAAGATAGTACAAAAACCACTCTGGTACCTTTGAGTTCTGCAAATGTATTTGCTGGTCAATTAAAGTTGGAAGAAAAAAAGAAAGAGNAGTACAAAAACCACTCTGGTACCTTTGAGTTCTGCAAATGTATTTG
>NW_019661382.1:0-298 GCF_002806865.2 Cucurbita pepo subsp. pepo
AAACCCTAAACCCTAAACCCTAAACCCTAAACCCTAAATACCAAGTACACGTCCAAAATGCAATATTACCACACTGGAGTACAGCCTCCAAAATGCAATATAACCTCAAGAGTACCCCCTCCAAAATGCTATATTACCTCCAAATGCTATATTACCTCCAAAATGCTATATTACCTCCCGAATGTAATATTACCACCTAAGTACACACTCGGCCAANCGGCCAAACCCCACAACAATTTTCTATGATAAATTTAGAAAGTGTGTACTTAGGTGGTAATATTACATTCGGGAGGTAATA
>NW_019661383.1:0-298 GCF_002806865.2 Cucurbita pepo subsp. pepo
GAAAGTCCGCCGTTCCGTCTTCCTTGCCGACGGTGTTTAGCTTACGGGATTCGTCTAAAACCTACTCCTGATGTGTTTAAATGGTTCTGGGATTACTTTTGTGGTATGAAATGGGGGTTTTCGACGTCGATTCGTACGCTTCGGCTTCGCTGGAGTTTCGTCGGTTTTCTGTTTTCTCTCCTTTTTCCTTCCCGTTCTCGTTTCTTTGCANTGGGTGGCTGAAGGTCGGGGACGCAATTTTTTTGGCATCCCAGCCGTCGGCCGCCCTTTGTGGGTCGTGTGCGAGCGAAAACTCCGG
>NW_019661384.1:0-298 GCF_002806865.2 Cucurbita pepo subsp. pepo
TACGTTTTTCAAAATTTTAGTGGGGAATGAAGTTTAAATTATCAAAAGATATTTCAATTCATACCAGATTGAAGAAGAATGAAGTTTCATATTATAAATTTTGGGTGGATTACAATTGAGAGTTATTGTATTTCATTAATGTATTTTAAGACTTTTAATTTACTTTAGGTTACAATAACATACAAGTTAATTAAAGCCATGTATGTTGTTTTTGTAAGAGGACTGGTAAAATATAGTAAAAGAAGCATTNAGTTAATTAAAGCCATGTATGTTGTTTTTGTAAGAGGACTGGTAAAAT
>NW_019661385.1:0-297 GCF_002806865.2 Cucurbita pepo subsp. pepo
AAAAAAAAAAAAAACCATTATTTTATTTTATTCACATCAATAGTTTATCGAGAATATTCGCTCGAACGCTGGTGGGAGAGATTCCCATCAGAAAAAATATTCCTTTTCAATTGACGACTATATAAAAAATTAAAAAATTGTTACGAAAATTCATATTTAATTCAGTACAAACTATCACTCTTACGATTTAAATTTTATGAGATTTTAATTATTAATGATAAACGCATTATTATTATTATTATTATTATTATTCTTGGTAACTATTTCAAAGTCTTAACCAAACTTAAAAAAACGTTA
>NW_019661386.1:0-297 GCF_002806865.2 Cucurbita pepo subsp. pepo
GGGAATCTAATTCCATTACCCATCGTAATAAATATCAGTGTCCAATTCCAGAGCATCAAGATCAAAAGTCTCAGGCAAAGTGATAGAATGAAACGGTGCCTGATAAGCATTCTCAGGCAAAGTGAGTTTCGCCGAAGCTTGCGTATGCATTTTTCGTAACTCCATCACTAAAACATCAACATCATGTTTTAAATAGTCGATTTGCTTTGAATAAATCCGCACAACACCTAACAGAAGGTAGCTCGACGTCCGCAGGGCAAGCGGTACTTCACCAAACATAATGGCATCTACAAAAGA
>NW_019661387.1:0-297 GCF_002806865.2 Cucurbita pepo subsp. pepo
AATTATGAAAATCTTTCCAAGTGATCTATAAATACAGCTTCGTTATGTCCTCCTTAATTCAAAGCAAAAGCATATATTTGACCTCTTGCAAAAAAAAAAAAAAAAAGAAAAATCCTTTCAATCTCAAAATCCAGCTGTTGGATTTTCTCCAAAATTTGACACGATCTAGAATGTACACAGATCATCAAATCCATAGCTTGCTTATCAGAGAGGATATTTCTAACGGATTTTTCAGCAAATTCAATCTCTACATCATGACGATTCTGGAGGTTTCAACGTTGGTGGAAGCTTCCCCTA
>NW_019661388.1:0-297 GCF_002806865.2 Cucurbita pepo subsp. pepo
GGAATATTGAGTGTCAATATATAGTTTAACCAAACTTGCATCTTTGCTACATAATCCAACAATTTTGAGTGGAATGTTGAGGGTCAAAATTTGGTAATCTCAAATGTATATGAACATCCAAATATCATTCTATAAATAGAGTGATCATGGTACGGTCTTCTTCAACAACAGTGAGAAATTCTCTCTAAACTCTCTCTACTAAATTCCTTTCAAATTTAGTCACTCATTTCATTCCACAATTTCGTTCAAAGGCCGAATTATAGTAGGGAAGACACTAGTGGTGGTTCGAAACCGGTT
>NW_019661389.1:0-297 GCF_002806865.2 Cucurbita pepo subsp. pepo
ACAACTAAGAAAGAATTCTTACCAAGTATACCCTAATCCATACGAGTCATAAACATTAATCTGCATGCATAAAACTTAATAAACCTATTACTTGGTATTCATAAAAACTTTGATTTCTTATCCAGTGTCTTGAGGAATAGTTACTTATTTTAAATCTTGATTCATACTCCAAAATTGTCATAATCTCCTTAAAATCTTTGCATACTTACCTTTAATATCATAAATGTGTCTCATATAATTTTCTTATACTATTTTGAGTCTTCTAGGATCTTAAAAGCATCATAGAATTTCAATAAG
>NW_019661390.1:0-297 GCF_002806865.2 Cucurbita pepo subsp. pepo
TATATATATATATATATATAAATAAAGAGAGAGAGAGTCAATTTTTAATTTTTAAAATAAAAAGATGATAGTCAAAGTTTAAAATAAATTTTGAATATTGAAAATAAAAGATTTAAATTTGAAAAGAAAAAGGAAAAGAAATGGAAAATGTTTTTTTTTTGGCTGTTTACCCTAACTTCCTAGTCTCTCATCTTCTACATAAGCAAACCTCCTCTTCCCTTCCCCCCCAACACTCTCTCTTCAAAACCCATTCTTTACAAATCTCTGTCTCTCTGTCTCTCTCTCTCTCTCTCTCTC
>NW_019661391.1:0-297 GCF_002806865.2 Cucurbita pepo subsp. pepo
AGCTTGTTAGAACTTTTCACTTCTAAACCATATTCAGAATGTTAAAATGTCCGGTTTTTCTAACTGGATTGTCTTGTTCATTTTGGCAGTCCACACTATAATGTCACCATCACTCAGATAATTGTGGGAGAAAAAACCAACGATGTTCAATTTACTGCAATTTTCGACGGTGGTGCCTCGTTTACACACCTAGCTGAACCAGTTTACTCTCTTATTTCCGAGCAAGTAAGCTATCTGCAGTTTCAACTCTTGGAAATTCCATATAATTGTCAGGAATCACGACATATTATCCACTTT
>NW_019661392.1:0-297 GCF_002806865.2 Cucurbita pepo subsp. pepo
TTAAATTAAATATGAAGCATTTATAAAACTAAACAATAAACTGTACGTTATATCATAAATTTTAAATGGGAGAGTTATCAAATGAGGGCGCAAAGTGGATTAGATTAATCTAATTAACTTCTTTAATTTAAACTTTACTTGTAGATGTAGAGTGTACATAGGTTAAACTTTACGGTAAAGTTGAGTTGGGTTGTAATTCTACGAGTTCGTTTGGATGACTCGACTAGAAAAATGTCAACTCGTAAACTAAACCCGATCTAAATCGAAAAAAATTAATCCAATCTTAATTTGAATTGA
>NW_019661393.1:0-297 GCF_002806865.2 Cucurbita pepo subsp. pepo
ACCTATGTCCCACAGAAAATAGAGGAAGATTAACGAGTTGAGCAGATGAAATATCTTCATCGGGCAATCCGGAAGCTAAAATGGTGTCCAAACAAGCATGAAATCTCTCAAAAACTTGTCTCGTAGCATCAGCATGATCGAAAGTCACGTTGTAAGGGACTGAGATTATCAGAAACCCTTCCTTTGCCAAAAGCTCGATTAAGTAGCTGCACCAAAATAGAAAGTCGGAACAGTAAACAACACAGAAAAGGGCAAAAGAAGAAGAAGAAGTAAAATAAGCAAAACGATGGAGGAATG
>NW_019661394.1:0-297 GCF_002806865.2 Cucurbita pepo subsp. pepo
ACAAACTATGAGTTTTAGGACATAAAACCCAACAAATATATTAAGATAACGTCATGCAAACACATCATACTCATTATATTGTCATTTATAATCAAATAAATGGTGTATGAAAGTTATCTACTTATAATTAAATAAATTACAAGGACATGGAAGAGTAATAAATGGAAAGATACCTGTAGTAAGAAGGCAAATATCTAGAGGGGTCGAGAAACACCCCATCGCAAGCTATAATTTAGTACTAAATATTCTTAACACCCCCTCGCAAGCTAAGCGTCGGATTTGAACGAACGTGAAGCT
>NW_019661395.1:0-297 GCF_002806865.2 Cucurbita pepo subsp. pepo
ATACGAGTCTTACGAAAAGATCTATTAGAATTCACGTTAACTGAAAGGGTACAAATCAATACATGTTACACAACCTTAGGTTTGATCAAATTTGTACCCAAAAAGTTTTGACCTATTGACTTAGTTTCTTTTAAACTTCACCAATTACCCCACACAAACCAGAACTCGAACAAATTCAAACAACAAAAGTTGCGAAACCCTAAACCCTAAACCCTTTTACCGAAGATCAAAATCAAGAATTAGTCCACCAAAGAGATAGAAAGGAAGAAGCCAAGAAAAAGGGGGGAAAGAAATGCA
>NW_019661397.1:0-297 GCF_002806865.2 Cucurbita pepo subsp. pepo
ACTTATATATATGTAGGTTATTAACAAACATATTTCTCATTAATTAAATATTAATACTTTTTTTATACCAACAAAAATTGACGTTTAATTATTTACAAACACGAACAATGAAATCATTTAATTAAATTTTCTTACCTACAAATAAAACGATTCTTGATGAGCTAATTATACGGGACCTACCTTCTTTATTAATGACTAATTAAATCTTATTAGGTATTTTAATCCATCATTTTCATAGTAACTTTATACGAGGGTTGACCTAATTTTTGTATCGATTCATGCTCCACATACATGTTC
>NW_019661398.1:0-297 GCF_002806865.2 Cucurbita pepo subsp. pepo
ATTATCTGCATCATTTTTAATATGGGGCCTTATGCATGTTGGTCGTCATATATGAGTATGAATTACATCTCCAGTATGTTATGTATGAACACATACATCATATTATTATTCATGTTCCTTTTGTCGGTTTCCATCAACGTGAGCGTGCACGAGATGATACTCAGGCCTAGGAGGTACGTTAACAAACCCACCTATTGACTTAATATGCGTGTGCATGAATCATATATAGAAAAATACTATGCATCCAACCCTCCCGAAAGAAAAGTAAAGTCCAAGGAACAATCACAAAACCTAGGT
>NW_019661399.1:0-297 GCF_002806865.2 Cucurbita pepo subsp. pepo
AATATTTATATAACAAAGACGACAACAAGTCACATTTTAACTATGGACCCATATAATTCATTAATCAATTACTCTGAGAAAATCCAATATTTGTCATTTTCATTAAAAAAATAATAATAATAATTAAGCTATAGTTGGGTGTTTTTTATTCCTAACCTTTTTTGGATCCACCAGAAAACTCTTAATGTAGGTGAAATTTTAAATCAATTAGACGTGATGGACTTAAATTTAAAATAATTAAAAATATATATAATTCAATTATATGGTTGAGTGATGATGAAGATTGAATCCAATCCA
>NW_019661400.1:0-297 GCF_002806865.2 Cucurbita pepo subsp. pepo
TAAGTCCATGACAGTGTTTTATGATAAAGTTTTAAATGTTTATTTCCACCTAAGATAGTATGTTATGATGACGATAGCGACTTTAGGTTAGTAGAAATTTTGGGTCAATACAATAAGTCTATGACTTTATTTTAAAAATATTTATTATGAGTTTCGTCATGTATATTTAAGGCATGCATGTAGTGAATAATAGGAGATAGTGAATATAATTCATATCTCTAGCCCCATTTAACTAACCGAAAGAATTTTTTTTTCCACTTCCAACCTCACTCTCTATTTAAACGAAAATCCTCCCTA
>NW_019661401.1:0-297 GCF_002806865.2 Cucurbita pepo subsp. pepo
ATCTCCGAGAGCTCCTTCCGCAGCTACTCGATGTTGGATTCTCGCACTAGTACACCGACCCGACGAGATTTGATTCCCTCCCAAGCCAATTGTGCGGTGCGCTTGGTGGAAAGAGACGCCAGTATCTCTGGGGGCACAGATCGTAAATATGGCGGAGAACGCCAACCGATCCTCCCGGTACTCGATTGTTTCTCCTTCCTCTGGCACGACAGCGTGCCATAACCCTTGGGAGTGTTGTAGGTTGAGGCGCAGCATCACAAGGCCCACTCGTTGTAGTTGGACCTTGTCAACATCGAG
>NW_019661402.1:0-297 GCF_002806865.2 Cucurbita pepo subsp. pepo
GGGAACGAGGGACAATGTGATCACGGGCAAGGATTTCATGTCCCCGTTCCTATTTAGCTCACGAGAATTTTTCTCCCTCTATACCCTCTTTTATTCTCTAAGTACACACGAATTCTCAGCAAGAAAGTCGTATCAATAATCGCTACTCGGTTAATTATAATATTTCTATCTAACAAATTTCACGATAGATTTTATCTCATTGCGTTGATTTATTTGGAGGGGTAATTTGGTAATTTCAGTTTGTAATTTTTTTTTAAAACGAAATAGGTATATTAATTAGTTGGAAATAAACCAAAA
>NW_019661403.1:0-297 GCF_002806865.2 Cucurbita pepo subsp. pepo
GTATATTTAGGTATAAGCAAGACTCGTGAGTAAGTAAAGACAAGTATGAATTTTATGACTATTTAAACGAGCTGTCATAGTTTCTTATGATATAAGACACGATTGTTGAGCTCCAATGAGTTAAAGAACATGAACTCTAACATGCTACTTGTGTCACACTTTTGTATGGATCGGTAAAGAGCTAGTTATGTTATCCAATGACTCGAACAACCCTAAGAGATTGATGAAATATTATTAGAGAATGAAAGCCATACTATAAACTTAAGTGAGTCAAGAACTTCGAATAACTCAAGTAAG
>NW_019661404.1:0-297 GCF_002806865.2 Cucurbita pepo subsp. pepo
AAGAAGAAGAAGAAGAAATGTGGTGATTTTGGAATATATGTATGAAAATAAAACGAGAAACTTATAGCTTGTTGGAAATTGGCTTCCATAAGAAATAATCATTTTTCAAAACAAAAGTTGATTAAAAATATGTCTGAATAATTAAATTTAAAAGACTAGTTTATCGTGTGATTCCTGTAAATGAAATATGAAGTTGTTCTAACTTCAAAAAAATTATTAATAAAAAGCTATATTTCTTTTGGAAAGTTAAAAATCAATCAACAGTAGAAACTAATTTTAAGAAAGGAGAAACTAAAA
>NW_019661405.1:0-297 GCF_002806865.2 Cucurbita pepo subsp. pepo
AGACAGTACAAAGACAGTGCAGATTCATGTAAAAGTGTATACCTAATGGCTAGTTGTCGTAAAAGCGGGAGCGACGTCTTCGGGAACTAGGGATCAGGGAGGAACATGAATTGATTAAGTTAGAACAAGAGAAACAGATCATCATTTTTGTTTCATTTTTAAGATAAATTTCAGCTAAAAAATTGTTAAGTTCCATGAAGCCTGTAACATATAGCTAGTTATAATGTAATATACTTGAAGTGAAAAGCATTTTCTCACCTCCTATGGTTGGAATTACCCCTTGAAGAGACATTTGTA
>NW_019661406.1:0-297 GCF_002806865.2 Cucurbita pepo subsp. pepo
AAAAAAAAAAAAAAAACAAAACAAAAAAAGTTTAAATGTTTTGTATAGTTTTTCTAAAAGTAATAACTTTAAATGTAGATTTTTTGTTTGAGGATGAAAAAGAGAATTCATGTTTTGCTGTGAGATTCCACATCGATTCGAGAGAGGAACGAACCATTCTTTATAATGCTGTGGAAATCTCTCCCGAGCATATATATTTTAAAATTGTGAGGCTAACGATGATATATAATGGGTCAACGGATAATATTTGCTAGAGGTGGACTTAAGCTATTACAAATAGTATCAGGGTTAGACACC
>NW_019661407.1:0-297 GCF_002806865.2 Cucurbita pepo subsp. pepo
GTCCCTGCAATCATCTGTGGACGCGTGGAATTTCTCGCTCCAAAAATTAATTGTCTTTTTCTCTCTATATATATATACATAATTAATTCATAAATAAATAAATAATCTAATAATTTAATCCATTTGGCCTTTAGATTTGATTAGTTCGATCAAGCTTATGCTCGAACTGAAAATCAAATGCAACAAGACATTATTGTTACCGAGCCTACTTCAATTACAATCTCGATTGGTTGAAAACTGACCAATAGTGTTGTTCTTCGATCGTAACTACAAACTTGTCTCTTAAAAGATATTGTC
>NW_019661408.1:0-297 GCF_002806865.2 Cucurbita pepo subsp. pepo
CATCTGTTCTTCCACTGTATTAGATACTCTGCACCTGTGGCTTCTTCTACAATAGTCTAGCGTTAGTTGGTGTCATCCTCTTTCCATGATTCCAGCGATTGAACAACTCCTATTAGGTTAAAGCTCTTTCAGCAGTATTGTGGGTGACTTGAAAGAAACCACAGAACACACACACAATAAACATATCAGCTTTAATTAACATGATGGTTGAAGAATAGTCTACTAGACATTTATGTTTTTCAGTGCATTTGAGGAACTTCTATTTGTTACGTCCTGCAGGAATAATAATTTAACGCT
>NW_019661409.1:0-297 GCF_002806865.2 Cucurbita pepo subsp. pepo
CTTCGAAATTCTATTCTAAATGATCAAGACTGATCATTCCCAGAAAAGTTTCGAGAAACATCGACCGTGACTCAATCCTTTTAGCACAGACTTCAAACATCCCTGATTAGGGTTTCGGAATTAGAGTTTGATTTCAAGCACTTAATTTTTTCAACCGAAATTCTATTCTTAATCATCGAGAGTCATCATTCCCCTCAAAAGTTTCGAGAAACGTCGACCGTGACACGGTTTTTTTAGCACGTATTTCAAACGTCCAAGATTAGGGTTTCAAAATTAGGGTTCGATTTGAAGCACTCC
>NW_019661410.1:0-297 GCF_002806865.2 Cucurbita pepo subsp. pepo
TATCTCGTGCAAAAATAAAAGAAAATGAGATCTAACTTACCCATGACTTTTCTATCTCTTTCCATTCCTATTAGATCTATCTGAAGTGAAGGTCATCTCCAATTCTTCTCTCCCACAATCTGTGATCTTTCCTATGTTTCTTTCTCCCATTTTTCCCTTCCCAGAATCTGCCATTTTTGTTTCTGTTCCCTTTCTTGTTTTTGTGCAGATCATTTTACAGTTGGAGGGGTTGGGGAGATATTTGGGGAAGGTGGAGAGGGAGGGTCGATAATTTACTTTTTTTTTTTTTTTTTTTTT
>NW_019661411.1:0-297 GCF_002806865.2 Cucurbita pepo subsp. pepo
ATATTGACGTAACATTCTTGTAGATAATAAGATTTTTTTTTAATGATTAAAAAAAGAACAACCCGACAGCTAAATCTTCGAAAATAGAAGGCAGGGCTTAGTTGAGTTGTGAACTCTATTCGTATTGCTAAACACAATTAAACCTTAGTCTAATTTCTTTTTAATAAAGTAAGTTTTTTCCCTTTTATTTTCAAGTTTTATACGAAGTTCGATTTTAATTATTTTTAATTATCTCATCAATTTATGATTTATTGAGCATAAACATCTGCTTTATGTTTGTTTCAATTTTTTTTTTTT
>NW_019661412.1:0-297 GCF_002806865.2 Cucurbita pepo subsp. pepo
GCTTCTTCTTGAGCAAACTTGTTTAAGCAAGGTTCAAGACAAGATAGAAAACCCGATCTCAAGAACACAATCAAAGATGGGGCTCGGCTCGCGTGGCTCGACAAAGGAACTCGACCACCGCTGCTTGCTTTGACCGAAGTCTTGCACAGCCACACATCCAACAATTTAATGGATTTTTGTTTTAGGAATAATTTTGAAACGTTTATGACAACTTTTAAAAAATATGCATTTTTCTCGACGAAAAAAGTAAAGGGTGTTTTATTTTTTTTATATAATTTAGTAATATATATATATATA
>NW_019661413.1:0-297 GCF_002806865.2 Cucurbita pepo subsp. pepo
TTTTTTTTATGTGATTTTCTTATTTTCAAATAATTCTTTATAAAGCTTAAAATTTAAAGAACCAAATTGATAATTTTTAAAAAATATTTCAAAAATCAAAATATTTATTTTAATAAGTACAAAAAAGAATAATAAAATGAACTAAAACCAAAATCACAAAAAATAAAATAGTATTTAAACCTTATTCAATTGGTACGAGAATAGTTGTGAACAATATTTTATCTGATTAAGTGACACGGATCTCGAGTAATCTCTTGAGATAACGAGCAACTAATTCCGTCTCGACTAATCTCTCAA
>NW_019661414.1:0-297 GCF_002806865.2 Cucurbita pepo subsp. pepo
AATTACCTGACCGGAACCGAAACCTCTCACCTCTACAACTCAGTTTCCCAATTGCATTGCCTGTCCCTATCCGAGTTTACAGTGATTGTGAGATAGAAGCTTTCTAGTCGAGTAAATTCATTCAAAGAAAGTACTTGAGAGAAGACGAACTGCTCTCCGATATTATGACCTCCGAGTAAATTCATTCAAAGAAAGTACTTGAGAGAAGTCGAGTAAATTCATTCATTTTCTTCTCATTCATCGATAGTCTTTCCTCTCTGACCTCCGAGTAAAAGAGGAAGAGGTCAATCTGGTTCG
>NW_019661415.1:0-297 GCF_002806865.2 Cucurbita pepo subsp. pepo
AATAAAAAATTCCTGAGCTCACCTCACATACCGAGAATTGCGTAAGGAAATATAAGAACAACATTTTACCTGCACTTTTTGGTGCTGGATCAATCCATTAGTTCCATTCTCCTCCTTCCCAACTTCTTCATCCTCCGGAATTGCATCCAGGACACCCTGCCTCTGGTTCTTCCGCCTCGGACTGACCAGAATCGTCTTCGTCAAGATCACAGGCATACCGGAGCAACAACCGGCGATATAAACCTCGATTGCCGGCGAAGAAACCCCAAGTTTAGGCCGGAAGAAGGCCGACGAACC
>NW_019661416.1:0-297 GCF_002806865.2 Cucurbita pepo subsp. pepo
ATTTCACATTTTTAAATAGAAAAAATATGAAATATTTGATATTTGTTAATAGATTATCAACCATAATCGAAATCAAATGTTTTTTTTATTGCTTGTCATTTCTCTCACATGCATAACTAATTAAACATAGAAAAACAATTCACTGCATGCATAATGATATATTAATTTTTATTTCTCGTATTGTAATCAAAATATATCATTAAAAGCTATGAAATATTTGATGTATAATTATGAATTATCAACCATGCCGGAATTTTATTATATTTCTTTTTGTTGTCATTGTCTCTCACATGTATT
>NW_019661417.1:0-297 GCF_002806865.2 Cucurbita pepo subsp. pepo
GCTGTTGTTGTCAAACTGCATTTGGCCAAGGCTATTTGAAGAGTAACTATGCGAAACCCCACTACTTGTTGATCGGTGCAACGACGACTCCATAAGTTGAATGCCACTGCTGCTGCCAAAGCCATGTCCTAAGCCAAAGGGTCTTTCTTCAGAACCTTTAGCTGTTGGGCTTAGTGGCATCTTGACTCTGCCATCACCTGTTGCACCATGGTTCACATTGCATTCATAGTTCATACCAGAAAAAAGGCTATAAAGAAGCCATCTAACAGAAAAGGCAACCATGATAACAAGACTAAA
>NW_019661418.1:0-297 GCF_002806865.2 Cucurbita pepo subsp. pepo
GCAACAGAGCAATGAGGGGAAGTTTCAGAGGCCTCTTCAAGGAAGCGCTGGAAGGCCCACTCAGACGCGCTACGGCTCATTTTCGAGCCGCCGCCGGCCGGCGGAGGTTCGGCGACCGGAAGAGACGACCAGTACTGATCAGAAATTTCACCCGCCGAAAATACCCTATCCATTTTCTCTCTCCCTCTCTCTTTCTCCAATTGTCCTCTTTCGTCTTTGTCGACTCTTTTAACTCAGATATGCAGGGTATTTTCGTCATATAAAATAAAGTCTACGTGGCATGGAGGGTATTTTCGG
>NW_019661419.1:0-297 GCF_002806865.2 Cucurbita pepo subsp. pepo
TAATTTAGGGAATGATCATGGGTTTATAATCGAGGAATACTATCTCAATTGGCATGAGACCTTTTAGGGAAGCCCGAGAGCTTATGCTCAAAGTAGACAATATCATACTACTGTGGATGGTCATGTTCAACTAACAATCTAACCACTTTGCATGATTTTGTGCATGGTCTAAGTGCACTCGTCAAATTTTAATATAGTGATGTGAGTGAAGAGTATCTTATTCTATTATTGTTCTAATTGACGAGAGTACATGGACTAATGTGAATGTTTGATTAATCCACCACACCTAAATGGTGT
>NW_019661420.1:0-297 GCF_002806865.2 Cucurbita pepo subsp. pepo
AAAAAAAAAAAAAAAAAATATATATATATATATATCGAGTAATTTCAACAAAATTAAATTTTACACAAAATGTCCAAATTTACCATTGAATAATCTTGTCAAAATGAAAAAACTTGAATTAAATTAAGCTTTAATATGATTTAAAAAATTCTTAAAATCGAGGATATTTTTAAAAACTTATTCTAATTTCTAGAACAAAAATTGATATAATATAATAAATAAGAGGTAAAAACTGGTTTTTTTTTATGTAAAAAATTAATATTTTTAAAAATAAAAAATGAAAAATTAAGATAATTA
>NW_019661421.1:0-297 GCF_002806865.2 Cucurbita pepo subsp. pepo
TTCCCCATACCAGGTCACACCCGCCCCAAGGCCTGGACCTGGGTCTTTGGTGCGTTTTGGACCTACAACCTTGAATAACTGCTTTAAACTCCCTTCTGGCCATCTGTTATATTCCGTACTCCGTCACATACTCAAACAAGCAAGGGAGATAAACTATGGTCTAGGCAAACATATAATTCAACTGTGCCCTCCAGGATGTATTTTCCACGAGGAACATTGCATGATAATCTTTATTCTGCTATGCTAAACCTTGTTTTAAGTTCTGCTGATTGCATGATGATCTTGTTGATACTTTAG
>NW_019661422.1:0-297 GCF_002806865.2 Cucurbita pepo subsp. pepo
TGGTTTGGGTTTGTGATTCTTTGGGTGTTTTTGGGTTCAGTTGATGAATTGATGCGTGGTTTATAACTGGGAGTGATGGATCTGGATGGTATTCTTGGATTTGTAGTTGGAGATTTCTCAACTCCATTGCTTCTCTTTGTTGATTCTGAATTGTTAGAAGCCTGGCCAGATAATTGCAACAGAGAGACTGAGATTCAATGGATGTACATTTAACTCGCAGGTCGAATCAGTCGAATGAAGGAAATAAAGATTCTCTTCTCGAGATGTCCATTTCAGTTCCACCCTGGACGGGACGGA
>NW_019661423.1:0-297 GCF_002806865.2 Cucurbita pepo subsp. pepo
AAGATTTGCTGGAACCTGTCCCTTCTTTCACGGTAAACTCAATCACCTATCGGTTTCACAATTCCATTGCCTGAACCTATAGGTTTCACAATTCCATTTCCTGAACCTCTACAACTCTTCTCGTGTCTCCGCCTCTTTGCCCTACGGGTCTCAGGGATTTGCCCCTGCCCCTCTCCCTTTGGTCGAGCTCTTTCACTCCTCTCCCTCTCGGTCAAGCTGTTTCACCCCTCTCCAACTCGGTTTCACAATTCCATTTCCTGAACCTATTTATGAAGGAACTGATCTTGATCCTTATCC
>NW_019661424.1:0-297 GCF_002806865.2 Cucurbita pepo subsp. pepo
AGCGGACCGTAAGGAGTTCAGAGAGAACGGAGGCATCTTCAATTGCTCAGAGACGCCGCCGTCTGAAACCCTAATTTCATTTTGTTTGCCTCTGTGTTCTTAAATGTACGCGCTGAGATCATCGTTCTCTATTTCCTCTCGCCATAATCCTTCCTCCTTGCTCCGAATTGATCCGCTCTTGTACTGTTTCTTCTCTTCTTCTTCCCACAGCCAAGCCTCTGCTTCATATGGAATCGTCGTTCAATACCTTATTGATACCTTCGAACTCTCCCCCGCCAGAGCGGTGTCGATTATGAG
>NW_019661425.1:0-297 GCF_002806865.2 Cucurbita pepo subsp. pepo
CATCATACGATACAACTCATACATCATCATAACTCATACACAATCATACATCATCATAGACTCATTCATCATCATATACTCAAACATCAACATATACTAGGATACCGCATCATACGATACAACTCATACATCATCATAACTCATACAAATTTCTAGTCTATCCTGTAGTAAGGCCACTTACTTAGTTGGTCTTACCCGAAGCATTTTCTAATTNCCCGAAGCATTTTCTAATTTAATTAACATAAGCTCCCGTTCTTCGAGATCTTCTCCAAAGGTTGTCGGGGTTCGCTTCCTATC